>NC_056737.1:1038082249-1038297249 GCF_019279795.1 Protopterus annectens
CTATTTTGTTGCAGCAAGCTTTGAGTTTACCTAACTCACTTTGTCTTAGGCTGGTAAATATTGGAGAGGAATAGAGTAGGGTGGAGATAAGGTGGCTAATTGCAACTGAAATCTTGGCTGTTTTGGTGAGAAATTGCTTATTTCTGTATAAACCTCCTATTTTTTTGAGTAGTTTTTTTATGTTTAACGAGATGTGGATCTCAAACTTGAGGTTATTGTCAATTTCAACTCCAAGTAGTTTGGTGTGGTCTGTTGGGGGATAATGGTGTTGTCATTGGCTTTAATATTAAATTGGTGGGTGTTTAGATTGTGTTTAGTGGGTTGGAAGATGAGGAGTTTTGTTTTGTTTTGGGTAAGTGTTAATTGCGCATCTCAAAGCCAAGTTTCAACTGAGGAAAAGGCTTCCTGTGTGGTCTTTTGAAGTTCAGGTAGGGAGTGGGCTGAGCAGATGATAGTGGAATCATCTGCGTACTGTAAGAGAGTGGCTTGCTTGGTAGCAGAGGCTAGATTATTAGTGAATATGGGGAAGAGTAAGGGTCCAAGGATAGATCCTTGGGGAGCAGCTATTGAGACAGGGAGTTGGGGGGATATATCATTATGCCAAACAACGGATTGATCTCGGTCAGTCAGGTAGCTATATATATATAGGTCACGTAGCAGGTATATATATATATATATATATATATATATATATATACATATATATATATATATATATATATATATATATATATATATATATATATATATATATATATATATATATACACATATACTAACCTGGAAGTTGCACTGATCTGGAGAAAATGAATAAACAAAAAACAAAAAAAAACATAAAACTAAGAAAATAACAAAACTGGTCAGTGTAAGACCAGAACCAAACTTATTGCCAGTTAAGAGCATTAGTCAGTAGTATCAAGACTTCATCAGAGCTATTTACAATAAAAAATGAAAATTAAAGAGATTTGTAAATCAGCTTACTAATATCACGCGACAAAACTCATATGACTGCAAAGAACACAAAAACCTACATTGTTAAAGCTCCTGTATAGTTGCTTGAGGTGAAACCATGTGGTTTCTCCAATTTTACTAGTATCCAGAGACTCTTGCTAACCTTCTACAGTATTTCAGCTCTTAACAGAACGAAGACCAAATTACTTGTGTGGTGTCCGGCCAATATTTCACTGGACTGCCACCAATAATGTGATGTCCCCCACTTAAAAACCCAGGTTAGTAATTAAGGAGCCTCAATCCTCACCACTGACTCCAGTATGGGAGCGTCGTGGAAAACACCAGAACACAGAGCACACAAAAGTAAAATTCCACAGTTTCCCGTAAGAGTACAACAGGAACACACTATTTTCTCCTGGGACTGGTCTATATACCTCTGTCCACTCCAAATGCAATCCCTTATCATATACTTCATAGCAATGTGTTCCAGTTTAAGACCTCTGACTCACTCACACTCAAACTACATTTAAATCTCACACACTCAAACACTTATGGGAAGCCTGACACAGATTTCCAGCTGTGTCCCCTCCACAGTACAAATGGTAATTCTCCACCAGATTCAGAAATGGCTACATGCCCTTCAAAGAGTGATCAATTATTAGAAATTAAATATCAGAATAAATGATAGCTATAACCGGAAGCAGCCAGGCATTCGCGGTGACCTGGGGAGTATCAAACAGGTATAAGCACTCTCTAATCTCTAAAGAATACACTGATTGTCCAGCCACTATGTAAAGTAATACAAAAAACATTTAATAATAAGTAAAATGATTACAAGAATGTAAATCAATAACTTTCAGTAAACACCAGAATTTAATCACCAGAAATATAAAATTAAACTGTAGGATAGAAGTCCATCATTTTAGAAAAACTCTGTCTAAATAGCTAAACTTTCTTAATCTAACTAGAGAATTCTGTCCCTGAGCTAATCTAAAACATAACAACAAAGGCAGAGGCAGGCTTACAGTTTTTGGTGAGTGCTATTTCAGGTATCTTTTGCACAGCACTGTAATTGACTGTAACTCTCAACTAACTGCTGCTCTTCACAAACTGCCCAGCACTAACCATCTCAACTGTCTTATTTTAAAAAAATAACAGCTGTTTAAAAAAGTTCTTTTTCCTGTCAATCAGCTGTTCAAATAATCACCTAGCAACCAGGAGCATTCTAATGACATCGCCTACTGTTCAGCTGATTCTCCCTAGACAGTTTGTACTTTAGAATCTCCGTCACAAACATGTGCAATTAGAAATGTATCAAAACACTAACAGATTCCTTAAACAGTTTATATAAGCAGAGAGATACTCAATATTTTAAAAACTTATTTACATTTTCACAATTAGACATGCTGACATAGAATAAAAGTTAATCTGAGAATATACACAAATCTCCTGCCAGACTTGCTAACAGATATGACAGTGTTTCATTTTCTTCACAACTTCAATGTCAGCAGCAAGAAGAAAAAAGGTAAAAACACCTAATGATAACATTGTTTTCCACATCATTGCCAATGTGGTTTCTAAGTGTTTGCCAAAAAAAGTTGATTTTTTTCTCCCTTCTGAGTTCTGGCAATTTTTTCATCCTTTCAGCTCACCAGTATTCAGCAAGTCCACATTTCATAGTAGAACCCATTATTAATGTTATGTGCATATTCCATAAAATATTTCTTTAAAAACTATATTATAGAGACATTGCTAAACTTGTATACTATCTATAGTGAAAGACTATATTTAATACATATTTTCTCTAGATGACTTTTACTGTTGATGTGACACTTCAACCTCAAGTGAAAAAAATGGGAAAAAAAGAGTTGTGGATGGATGGATGAATATATTTAATAAAAACTACAATTTTGTTGACCTTAATTTCAAAACACTTGCCATAGACGTGTTCATACAATCTTGGTGGCTGTGTTGCATTCGAGTGTAAATGTCAAAGCAGTTCTCTATATTCCAGCTTGATCTCCCAGTCCCCTCCTTTTATCTGTCTTTTTGTCTTTTCCAAAATGGAAAAATAAAAACTTTTTTAAACCATGGCATTGCTTTCCATGTTTACCAACTGCAGTATTTTGTCATTTTTTTCTAATAATGTACATATTCATAAATCATATGATACAAGGGTTGCTGTGACTTCCCTACATAAAATGAGTCACAAGTTAGACCATAATCATGTAATTTAAAAATTATATAAATATGTTTTTGATTAAGTAGGTTTGCTGTATTGAATTCCTTCCAATTTTTTCTCAGCAAGGTAAGATAAGGTTTCCCTTCTGTCACTCTTATTCCTTCCATATCTCTTTCTCTAACCCATTCTTTTTTTCTTTCTGCCTTTCTTTCTTATTTCCTTATAGCATGTTTACAATTTTTCTTGCCAATTTTTTTTTCTTAGTTCTCTGTCCCGCTATCTATGAACTCCTGCATTTTTCACTGTATTGTATTCATTCTCAATTAGTTGTGACTTTTCACATTGTGATATTTGCTTTCTATTGTATGTAACTTTCCTAGCATATTTCTCTGTTTTCCTTTGACCAAGCTTATGTCTGTACTCCTTTAACATGTATTTCTATCACTTTTACCTGTTTTACTTCTTTAGGGCAATTAACATAATCAGCCTGTTTTTGAGACTTTTCTTTTGTTATCATCCCAAGGGTGCTTACTTTCATTTTATCTTATTTTCTTGTTGGCCTGGCAAGTCCAGTAGGCATAAACACTACTTTTCAGGGGTAACCAGAAGCACTGGTTAGACTAGTGAATTGGTCAGATTCACAAGGTATGTAGGATCTAGGGAATACATCTCAGAACTATATGATTAAGCTTGTTAATATCTGTTAACTTTAACCCTCTTAGCTTTACTACTTGTTCTACAAGTATCTCCTGTGTAATAACATGCATAACTTGATAGTTCTTGTTATTGTTTTGTTATGCCATTATGTATTTGCTTAAAATTACCATAATGACCTTACCATCTTTGAAATTTGTAGCTAGTGCTTTTCTGTGCCTTAAACATTTTGATGGTGCTTTTCAGTGACTTTACAATTCTGATATATCAAACCAGCTAAGCAGATGTATTTATTTGCTACATTTTTAAACATTAATTTAATTACAACTTTTTTATTTGTGTCCTATGCCCTCATTTCAGTTCTATATATACATTATCTTATGTCCACACATTAATATAACAGACAACAGTATGGGCATCTGCAAATTATGTGCAAAATCCAAGCAGATGTTGGCTAAAATAGCTTATCACAGTATTTTTTTTATCATTCTAGAATCTGCTTTAAAAGCATTTGGCACATGTGCAAATTATACTATAGTCAAACTCATACTATGAGCCAGAGAAATGCACTTTAAAACAAGTATAACAACTGATGTTTACCCAAAGTATGCTTTTTCTTTTGCACAATGTTTATAATGTTTTTATTTATTTATTTTTTGTTTACCTATTTTTTACTCACAGAGTAGTGCAAAACGTAGTTGATCATAAACCAAAGACACATTATCTGGTAGCAGTAGATGATTCTAAACACCTTCTAAGAGAAGTGGTTAAGGTATGTCAACAAATTTTATATGAAATATTATTTAAACCACTTACACTAGCAGACAATTTTCTTGTTACTGTAGTTATGACAGTGAACATTGCAACTGATGAATCTGAATTGTTGGCTGCTTTCCTCAAATGTTTTGGTTCTTATATCACAGATAATTTGCAAAGATACCGTCCATACTGGAATCAGAAAGAAATAATATAGTGCAAATTATGTCAGTTTGTTTTTTAATGGAACTAGACTACAGTGCAACCTTCTATCCATTGCATGCTAATGGAAAAGAAAAAGAAAAGAACAGAAAGTGGGAAATGGAATGAGGAGTTTCATATTTTTTGTGGTTTTGTAGAATATTACATATATATTTATAAGAAGAGAGCACAATTCCAAGAAACATTAGTAAACATCAGCAAGTCATCTGAAATCTGAAACTGTAGGGTAGTTAAGGAAAGATTTTATCAGTGCCGTGTTTGATTGCAGACTGGATAGTAATAGCAGCACAGATACTGAAAGCTGAGAAAGTTGCAAGACTGTATTTGACAGCTGAATTGTAAAGTAATTTAACTGTTTTCAGTAGGTTTGCTGCAGTCACTCCAAAGTTAATTCAGTAGAGAAAAAAGATAACTATTGTGTATAAAATATAAACTATGACAAGGGCAAAAAACAGTTAATACCTACACAATGATGGTTAGGTGGTGCAGCCTGACATGCTTGATTCACCAATCCTTTTTTCTGACAGGGGTACCTTCTGTGCTGAGATTGCATGTCCTTCCCATTTCTGCATAGACTTTTGCGGGGTGCCCTGTTTTTTCCCTTATTCCAATAAAATGCAAGTAGGGAAATTGGGAATCCTTTAAATTGCCCACCGATATTTCTGTAGTATGTGTATGTATGTACCATACTGTGGACTAGTGTCCCACCCAAGATTAATTGTCTGTACCTCTTTATTGCCAAGATAGAGATTGGCTCCATGATGCTGAATATGATAAAATAGATATTGGCAATTGAATGAACAAATAAATAATAAAACACAAACTCTAAGAGCTGTGACTTTAAAACTCATGCTTATTAAATAACAAATACAAGAAAAGATGCATTTTCACGTATCTGAGTTCTAGAAGGGTGTAATAAAAACATTAAAACATGTATCTGGTGAAAATCTCCATTGAGATTGACCAGTAACGTTTGACAAGTCAGTTTTGGTTCAGGGGCACTTTATACACTCCTTATTGGTCACAAACTTGATCATTTCTTGAATATATATATATATATATATATATATATATATATATATATATATATATATATAAATTTATATATTTTTTCCAAAAGGTCTGTACTACTCTGGAAAACTGTCTGATAAAGTTCTGCCTCAGAGATGAAAGCAGAACAGATTTTGGGGATTGAAATAGACTTTAGGCTTTTTTTTACCTATTGAGAGCATGTTGTTTTTATTTAACATATAGGTAAATTATTCTAATATCTACCACAAATCACTGAATACCAAAAAAATGAATTCAACATATCTACCCAAACAAATAATGACACACAACAATTAAATCAAAACAACTGAATCATTCATTTAGCACACATTAGGTATTTTTGCAGGAACTATTGCTTTCCTGTACACTTGACATTGCTGGCTTTGCCCTCCACACTTATGTATACCAGCTCCATGACTGCACTATGTTTAAAAAACAAGACATTTCTGTAAACAGCCAGCATCATCTCAGTCAAGGCATTCCCATATGGTACGTTATAGTTATTAATTTAAATTAAACATACTAAGTCCTATCACCTTTCACTTTTCATCTATTTCTACACATGTACATCTAAATAACATAACAGCATACTGATCCTCTTTAACTTATTATCCGAATGGAACTTACACAGTTATGACTAATGTCTACTTAAATGAGTTAGTGTAGGAACTTACCTATGTTATTGTTACTGCATCCAAACAATAATTGATCATTACTTCAGGCAATCACTATTTTAACACTTTGCCTGTCTCTCTCTGTATGACAGACTAAGATAGCTACTCTCTTTACAGTGGCTACTCCCTGTCCTGCAGATAATGTCTCCCCTCCATATCCCTTCCTTTTATAGGAAGGAGACATGGCCTCCTACTTTCATGGTAAGTATGTGGATTTCTCTTGTCATACTATGTCAACACATCAGCTCCACATACCGTACACTAGTTCTAGGGGCACTATACCACAAGTCCACTCCCAGCAGGGATTAACATCACTGGCAGCTAGATCCCACCTCTGCTGATCTAGGACCTCAGTGGCAAAGGGTCATCCTTCCTTCAAGCTGTAGACTGGTTTTGATAGTAGATGGCAATATGGCCAAACTGGTTACAAGCATAGTGCACCATGGTCACTATATGCTATATCTAGCCCATCTGATGCATGAACTACTCTCCTTTGCTTATAATTTGTTTCAAGACTTTCCTTAGCAGTTGCAGAACATTATGTGTGGTTTCATATCTGTTATTTATACTTTATTCCACAAGGTGACGTGATCCAGTGACAGCCCATGGGCATTTCTATTAAGAAAACTCTCTTTGTTTGATTCTGTTCTGTCTAGATATGCTATTTTGGAGACTTTTGTCATCATGGAGCTCTTTCAATTAAAATCATAAACAGTATAGTAAAGCAGTAGACAACGAGATATACAGCAAAGAAGAATGCAAATGTTAACTACAGTAACTACCAAGACTAACCAACTAACCTAACAAACTAACATTAACTACATACAATATATGTGAAGGGGAATAGGAAAAGAAACTGCTGAGGAATATTATATATATAGCAAATAATCAAAAGTCTCCCAAAAAGGCAAAGCAAGACAGTCGGTAGATAAAATTTCAAAGAATCCAAAAGCAGAGTAACACTGTAAGAAGGCACAACATCCAAACACGTAAATCCCAGTATAAAACTCCTTTATTGTACAATGGTAAGCGCTTTCACGGTTGAACAAAACCGCTTCATCAGACAAGGAATGATTAAACTAAACACCTTATACAGATACACAATAAAATCAATAAAAATTCCCTCCAAAACTCTTAAAGGGACTTAAACAAAAATCAGCCCTTACCTAGCTTCTTCATTTTCAATACGGGCTTGACAGATACAGACTCGCTCAAGCCATATTGTTTATGTGCTGCAAGTCTAAAAATTCACTGTAGTTTAATACTTTCAGTATTAGACAGAATGGGGCCTAATCTTTTACATTTATGTATGACATGAAGGACTTGAAAAAGGAACCTAGCATCTCAGTTCCCATAATTTACCAGTGGCTGGGTGTTTAAAAAAAACCTAGATTCATCAGTGAACTCACAGAAATTACAGGAACCACACTTGTGTGTTCCTGTAGCCACTAGAAGTGCTTTATAGAACTTAAGATAGCACAAAAGTTGCTTCAAACTTCTTTTCCTTTTAAAGACAAACTTAGGTTCATGTCCCACTATATCACTAGTTAGCTGGTGTTGCTATGGCACCAGCTACGCCAACTCTTATGCCAATATTGTGATGATGGAGTGGGAGCAGAATAATATTTTGAGTACATCTGAAGTGACATTTTATCGCCGCTTTGTAGATGACCTCTTCATTGGATGGAGAGGCAATGCACATGAGTTTAATAGTTTTCTTGAAAAATTAAATAATAGCAATCATTTTTTGAAATTTACATCCAATGTATCTGCAAGAGTTTTTAGATGTTTCTGTTATGTTTAATGAAGGTAATCTTTCAACCAAAGTGTATAGAAAGCCACGCTACACTCCCTCTTTCCTCCATTGTACCAGCATGCATCCTTGCCATGTATTTTCCAACATCATGGTGGGTCAAGGGATGAGGGTGTCACAGCTATCATGTAAGGAATGTGATTTTAAAAATGAAATGGAATATTTACATGATGCTTTTATACAGAGAGGATATTCCTTGTATGAAATTTCTAAAGCTTTTAATAAAGTACAGGCTGAGCGTAGTGAGCAAGCTAAGCCATTTTTTTCAGATAGGGTGCCTGCACAAGTTCTATCAGGTGATTTAATACTAAATACATGGCTGGGGATATATTACCTATTGTGTTATCTTTTTCGAGCGATGTTGACAATATAAAAAAGGTGATTTTTGACAATTGGCACATTTTGTTGGTTGATTCTAAAACTAGTGATATAGTGGGACATGAACCTAAGTTTGTCTTTTAAAACAAAAGAAGTTTGAAGCAACTTTTGTGCTATCCTGTTTCTATAAATCACCTTTAGTGGCTACAGGAACACACAAGTGTGGTTCCTGTAATTTCTGTTTGTTCATTGATGAATCTAGGTTTTTTTAAACACCCAGCCACTGGTAAATTATGGGAACTGAGATGCTAGGCAGATTGTAACACTACTGATTTAATTTATGTAGTGCATTGTGTTACATGTTTCCATTTTTATGTGGGGAAAACAAATCGGTCTTTGAGAATAAGTATAAGGGACCATGACTATTGCACTAGGAAATCTTTTACTTATAGTGCATTGGCCAAACACACATTAGAATATGGATCTGACCATAGGTTCCTTTTTCAAGTCCTTCATGTCATGCATAAATTTAATAGATTAGGTCCCATTGTGTTTAATACTGAAAGTATTAAACTACAGTAGATTTTTAGACTTGCAGCACATAAACAATATGGTTTGAACGAGTCTGTATCTGTCAAGCCCGTATTGAAAATGAAGATGCTAGGTAAGGGCTGAATTTTGTTCATGTCCCTTTAAGAGTTTTGGAGGGAATTTTAATTGATTTTATTGTGTATGTATATAAGGTGTTTAGTTTCATCATTCCTTGTCTGATGAAGTGGTTTTGTTGAACAGTGAAAGCGCTTACCATTGTACAATAAAGGAGTTTTATACTGGGATTTACGTGTTTGGATGCTGTACCTTCTTACAGTGTTACTCTGCTTTTGGGTTCTTTGATATTTTATATAGCAAATAATGTTGAGTAGGAAAAGTGAACAATTACCCATAGAGAAATATAGTACAGATAACAAAACAAAATAATACAACTACAAAAAGTATTCATAAGACTAGTGTAATCTTTGTTAAATAATTGAGCTTTATGTGGTGCTATGTCAATATCTTTAATAAGGTTTTCCATTTTTTTAAATTATAAGTTTTCCCTATATTTGAATGATTTTTGGATGTAATTTTTATGGCCTTGAGATGTTTAAGTGCCATATTTGTGAACTTAGGCCAATTTAATGATTTTAAGTCAAACCAATTTTGAGAAATATATAGTTTAACTAAGGAAAACAGGTGATTTAAATAAAGTAATTTTTTTTTGCATTTTTGTGGAAGGGATATGTAAATAGCTAGCTACCAAGAAATAGTCCCTACATCTGGTGTATCATTTTGAATTGTAGTTATTTAGATGCTTTAGATCTGATCTATGTATTTGCAGTGTTAGAATATGTACATTATATTAGCATTGTCGGATGCACATTGTGTCCATACATTAGGAAATGTGGAAGAGTAAAGGGCTTTTTTAGCTGGGGTGAAATAAGGTTTTTAAGTAGGATATATATGGAGCTCCTCTTTTGAAAATACTGGATCATAATTTATCCATAAATTAGAAAAGAAGTAGTTATTATTGAATTTGTCACCTATTGCTGGTTTGTAAGATATGGAAGTGCCTTAGCTTTGTAAAAAAGTACATAAAATAATTTTAAGAAATTGGTTTAAAAAATTGTTGTGTGAAGGTGAATTTGGTGGTTATAATTAAGTGATTGGCTTATTATAGGGTGGTATCCTTTTAGGAGTTTCATAGAAAGTCCCATTAGCTCTGCTGAGGTAAGTTCCAGTGAAGAAAATCCATAATTCAGCAGTGCTTTAAAAAAGAATAGCATGACAGATTAATCATTTGGTTATTTAACAGGATAATAGAGTTGCACTCAGCTTGGTTGCAGTAGACAATCTTCCAAGTCTAACCAGTTTATCAATTTCTGAAAAGAACACATATTTCTAAAACAATATTTGCAAACTTTAGACAGTTGGATATGTGAAGATTCTAAAAATGGAAGTTTTGGTGGGTTGAAAGTGTAAGTCTTAATGGTCTTATTCCAAATAAGTACCCACTAGGTGCCATTGATTGTCTGTTAAAGTCATATTTTCATATTTATGTCCTTCCACACTGCCTAGAAACATGTGGTTAAATAGTGTACTTTAAAGTCTGGAAGGGTCATTCCTCATAGTGATTTTGGTGCTACTAGTTTACAATATTTGATTCTTATTGACGTAAGACACCATATACATTTTGCTAAAGCTGATTCCATATTAGTAAACATTTAGAAGACAGTATTACAGATAAAGATGTAATATAAAATAGAATCTTAGGGAGGATGTTCATTTTAGCAGTTCTTTAAAGAGAAAGAGAATTGCATATGTGACAATCTTTTGATATAATTTTGTATGATATAATTTTGTATGTCAGACCAACATTTTTAATATTGTATTGAGAGTTGGAATCATTCTTTTGGAAGAAAGAAATACCCAGGAAGTCACATGATTGTTTAAGTTTGGTACCATCTAAATTGATTTAATATAGCTGTAGTTGAGAGAGACAAGGGAATGATAATAAATTTATCTAACTTTAATTCATAATTTGAAAATTTAGAAAAAATGCTCATGATATGGATATTTTTTGAGATATCTGTATATATTTAAGTCATTGACAAATTCTGGGAATATGAATTTAATATCAGACAGACAGGAATGTTGCAAAAGGCTTTTTGAGTTAAGCAGAGAAATAGTGGTTTATTGCAGAGGTGAAATAATGTTTGTGTGTGTGTGTGTGTGTGTGTGTGTGTGTGTGTGTGTGTGTGTGTGTATGTAGGGGGTGAGTAACCCTGTCTAATCACATTTTTAATGTAGATAGGTTTGGAAGTTCATTGTTTTTATGGTTTTCCGACTCTGGGTGTCTTCTGTTTATAGTTTATATTTTTGCATCAGCTTTAGAAGATCATTACAAGTGTGTTCCTTCTCTTTAATGGGATTGTCTTCCTTATATTTATTTTATTTTTTAATTTATTTTAAATTTGTTTACTGGGAATATCCAACTGGGCCTGATGGCCCTTTTTTAAGTGGAGGCCCAGGGAGAAAAGTTCCATTACAAAGAAACTAAAAATACATTGAAAAATGATTATATACCATATAAAAACATTACAGAATATGGATACAAATGCAAAAATGTTACATAAAATAGTTCAGAGACTAAAAGCTCTGTTACAGAGAAGAAAAATAAGAAACAACTTTGCTGATTTGCAGTTGTGTAGACTAAGGCAGTCTTGAGGTGGAGAGCATGAAGGAAAGAAAAGTGGAAGTGTAGGAAGCTTGAGATAGGGAGAAGTCTGAACTATAGGAAGCATGTGTTAAGCATAGAGGGATTATTTATTTAATGAATCAGGATATCTATAGGAAGGGAGGAGTAGAAGAATTTATGACAGATAAATGATGTTGATACAGGAGTTGAGTGCAAGACTGAAGAGGGGTGAGGTGAGTGGTCATCCTGGGGAAGAGCAGGAGCATAGCCAGTTGTCATTTAAGTATGTTTTGAGGAGAGATTTGACATCTTTTGTATTAGGAGTGTGTATGATTTGTTGTGGAATGGAGTTCCAGATCTTAGATATTTTGTATGAGAAGAGGAATTCACCAAAGCTGTTATTGACTTTTGTGTTTTTTTGTAATACTTTATCAAAAGATCTTAAAAGTTCTATTGTTGTAGTATTGCTGTACAAGGTCTTTGAGAGCTGAGCAGTAGTCTGGATTGTAGATGATGGAGTGGGTGATAGTTGGTTTTAAGTGGAGGAGGTTGGAAAGTTCAATCCAGTTTATTTCTTGTAGTGCAGAGCAGTGATGAGTTCTGTTCAGGTGATTTAGGGCAAATCTAGGTATTTTGTTATAGCAGACCTCAACTTTGTTTAGGTCATTTTTTTTAGATGAGTAAAGATGGGGGAGATGTGTTCTTGCTATGGTCTGTCTGGTGGTATTGGTGAGGAAAGGCTTTGCTCTATAGAGAGTACCAAGTTTAATATGCACCTTTTTTAATGGTTAAAGCCAAATGTTTGTCGAATGTTAGTGAGTTATCAGTTGGTTCCCTAAGAAGTTTAGTGTGTTCTACTGGTTTTATTTTGGTATTGTTAGAGGAAATGTTACTGAAGGGGGTTGAGTTACTTGTGATTTGCCTTTAGTAAAGATAATCAGTTTAGTTTTGTTTGGGTTGAGTATTAGCTGATGGTTTGATAAGTATTTTTCTATGTCAAGGAAGTTTTTTTTGTGTTATTTGCAGTAGTTTGGGAAGAGTTGGGGCTGATCATATAAGGGAGGAGTCTTCAGTGTACTGATTAATAGTAGATTTGTTAGTAGTAGTAGATAGTTTATTGGTAAATATGGGCAAAGGTAGTGGACCGAGTACTGACCCTTGAGGAACAACCATTGAGACACGAAGGGGAGAGAGAGTGTGTTTTGCCACTTAACTGCTTGCTGGCGGTCAGTTAGGTAGCTATAGAACCATGCTAATGCTGTTTGGGAAAGGTTTATAGATGCTAGTTCATTTAGCAGTTTTTGATGTGAAACAGTTCCAAAGGCTTTTGACATGTTGAGGAAGATGGATGAAACTAAGAGGCCATTGTTTTTATGCTCTTTGATCTTATTGGCGAAACAAATTAAGGCTGTTCTGGTGTTATGCTTTGGTCCTTAGTAGATGGTCTAGGAATTGCTTATGAATGCATTTTCCGAGGATTTGTGCTAATGGGGGTAGAATGGCTATGGGACAGTAGTTTAATAAATCTATTGAGGGGCCACCTTTATGCAGGGTATGATGTGAGATATTTTCCACTGTTTAGCTATATGTTGTTCAGTTATAGATTGATTGATTAGAATGGAGATGGGGTATGCAATTGCGTCAGCTGCTATTCTGAGGAATTTTGGTTTGTCACAGCAGTATGACCTTCTTATATCAACTTAGCATGAGAAGCATAGGTTGACAGGCATTGTTTCACTTTACTGTTTGCTTCCTCCAAGGATTTGCTTTAGGCTTTTTTTTTCATCTTCTAGATTTTTATACTTGGGGGTTAGCCTGAGAATAAAATCAAGCTGTTCATAACATTCACAGGGCAAGGTGCTGTTTTCTACCTACAGCATGTGATTAGTAAATCTTTTGGCATGTTTATCCTAGTTCTTGAATGAAAGAGAGAAAGAGAGAAAATGTCATTTATTTACTGTTGTTATGCATTAGCCCTTTGCACAAGTATATTTCCTATAACAAATTCTGTTGAATTTTCTGCAACATCTGGATGTTCATCAATATGATACTGCTGCAGTAGCCTTAGCTGTATGGATTATATTATACATAGGATATAACAGCTGGCCAGCTTTCAAAGCTTCAGGACATCTTCCATGCACCCGAACCATTACTCATCTGAGTTGAGATGACAAAAAAGTCAGATTTCAACTCCAGGCCCTTCAAAGCTGAACTGCCACCAAGAAGAGCACTCCTCTGTAAGCTTTCAGGAATTATTGGTCAGCTAATGTTGTGCATTTGCTATACAGATAAGTTTCTCTCAGGGAAAAGCCTTTCACTTTACTTTTTTCCTTGTGAAACCAAACTTTTTTCTGAAAATCAAGTACTTGTAATCTAGGGAAAAGTAGTTTTATTGAACATCTTATGACGTTTATGTACTTTTAAATGGGAATGCACTCCTGTTGGTCATGGGAGAAGGAGAAAGGAATACCAGAATGTTGTGCTCATCCCTGGGGAAGCTATTGCTGGCAATACTAGATCTATTTTTCTAAACTTTCCTGTCAAAAAGAGACAGAAAACTAAACATTTATCTTCAGCTGTGGCAGTTATCTGGCTTAACTCAGGATCTTGTGCAGGCTCGTTACTCTTCTTGTAAGGTACTTTTTGGTAAAAGAAAAAGGGATTCCTTTTTACCTGAAGAGGTTCAAAAAATAGAATCCATTTGGGATTATGAAGGGGTAGATACATTTTTCTCGCCTCAGGTTTCTGATTCAGATTCTGAGGAGAGTGTGGTATCTGATTCTCCTTATGAGGGATTCTGTTTCTCTGAGACTATTTCCAGGATGAACTAACGTTTTCAGTGGGAGAATATTGAGGTCTCTCAGTCCCTAGGAAAATATTTTGATCTGTTAAAACTGGAATTTCCAAAATCTTCACCTATCCCTCCAGTACTGTCAGTTTTTGTTGCAGCTTGCAGGTTCCTTGACAGCCAGCCTGTTGCACATAAGAAAATAGATTGTATAAAGTTCCCGAGTCTTTCAAGTTTTTTACATTAATCCCAGACCAGACCCAGCAGCTATAGCTGCTGCAAAACATTTTGTTTAATCTTTTTCCTTCTGATAAGGATGGAAAACCATTTGATTAGTTTAAGAAAAAACTGTATGCTTCTGCAACTTTTTTTTAGAATTCTAAACTGTCTGGCTCATATATTAAAGTTTATCTTGAATAATTGTGAAAGTACAAGGAATATTGTAATATCAGTTTTCTGTACTGAGGAAAAATCTGCATTGTGTAGTTTAGTTTCTTCAAATTTTTTTCAAGTCAAGGCTCATTGTTTAAAATCTATTTATTACTCTGTAGATGCTACTTCCATGGGTGTTGCAACTGGTACTGTTTTAAGGAGGGTTGTTTGACTGCATTCTTAGAACCTTACAGAAGATGTTAAAAACAAAACATTGAATTCTCTCTTGGTTAGAGATTTAGATCCACTGTTGTCTTGTCTTTTCCAGCTGTCTTAACTTATGGATATGTCAGATCTGACTGGATCCAGTGTGAGCAACTTTCGGACTTTTGGATACAAGGCTCAGGCTACTCCTCTTCCCATAATTCCCATCCACTCAAACAGTTCTTCAGATTACGGTTGGTTCTTGAATAAGCCAAACATGGTATCCAGGACTCACTGCGTTCTTTTGATATATTTCTGAGGAGTTCAGATAAGTGAATTTTCTGTGCTAGGTTGAGTAGTTTTTGGACTAGTCTCAGTTATTTGCTTTAGTGTTTGCTGGGTTAGCACTTTAGATAGAAGTCTTTTTTGGTCGTTAGTCTTGGCATTTCTTAAACTTTTTTCTTCTCCCTTACAAGGTAGTTTTTCTTTGAGTTATATCCTCGCTTCAGAAAAACAAAAACATATATATATATAGTAATCAAGTTGGAGTTTTTTTCATTTGTGTTTGTTGCTAGCTCTATATTTTTCTATCAACAGTTGTTCTTTGGTCTTTACTGGAACCATATGTGTTGTGTGGTTTTTCAGAGTCTTGTGTTCTAAAAATGTCTGACAGGACATTGGGCTATAAAAAGTGTGTTGCATATGGGCATAATATCCCTGCGGGACCCTCACCTTATATATGTCTGCTGTATGGGGGCCATACAATTAGAAGAGGATTGTGACATATGTGTTTCATTTTTCAATGAGCCCTTTCAAATCAAAGTTCTAAGTTAGTTTTTAAGGGCCTCCTTCATGCTTACATGGGAGAATTAGTCTCTTCTTTGTCATGTTCTCTGCTATCTAAGAAACCATTGGAGAGACCTCTTGGCAACTCCAAAAAGGATGAAAATAATGAAAAGGAGACAGAAAAGGAGACAGAAAAGGAAAGAGAAAAGGAGAATGAAAGAGAGATGTTCAGAAATAAGGATGTTATCAAGGAGCTGAGGAAGAGATCCCTGGAAGCAGCAGGTGCCATGGGTCCAGATTCTAAGGTATTAAAAACTTTGGATCTGATGTCTTCGTTGTCTCCAATATTGAATTCTATCCAGATCTGTTCTCTGACTCCATTGCTCATGGATCCTAGGTTTTCTCTAGAGCTGACTTCTCCTTGGCTCTGATCTCCTACCCTACCATTAGAAAGACCTCTTCATAGGTTTTCAAGGCCACCCTCAATGGCTTCTTTTTCAGGTCTGTGTGGTCACTGAGGAGCCATTTGGAAACAGATGTGGACAAGATGATGTGAAAGTTCTTGAGAACTCAGATCCAGTTGGGGATCCTTCACCCTCCCCCTCTCTAGGGGTACAGAGACCAAGCCCTTCCATTTCCTGCTTGGTTTCTCCTTCCCCAGTCTGACCTTCATATTAGGAGGTCAGGAATCCAGGCACTTCCTGTGAGGCCACTCTGTTGGAACTAGTGTACTGGACTTCTTTGACAGTGACAGTGTTCCTTACCTGCTGGACTCCGATTGTGTTGGACCTTGGAGGGACACAGAGCATCTAGACACAGGGGTCAGGATCGACCCTGCCCTTCACACCTCATCTCTTGATAGCTCATCTGTGGTGTCTGCTTTTGATCCAAGCCAGGCCAACTTTCATAAAGGTCTCTTATCTGGGTTCTCAGACCAAAAGAGAAATCCTTTGGGACTGGGTTAGGCTTCAGCCTTTGAAGCATTTGAGAAGGCTCTGTTCTTGTCATGAGAAGAGATGTCCCACCCTCATTTGGATCCATCCTGACACTCTCTGGTGTCTCCATTTTCAATGCAACATCATTATATCCCTTCAGAACAGTTAGCTGTAACACCAGAACTTGCAGGATGAGTTGTTTTTCATCTTCTGGTTCTTTTCAAGATTGTTTCCATATGAAAGGGCACAGAAAAATACAAGTAAAAGGAGACATTTGGACTGTCTGCAGGAGTCCCTTACTGGTGACACCAACCTCTATGAAATGGAAGGGTTATTAAGGTGCTGAATTACTTAGGCAAAGGGGGATCTGTTCCATTGACATCCTATCTCAGGAAGAGTTTGTGTTTCTTGAGGCCTTCTAAGGTGGTCCATCTACTTTCTTGTAGGTCCTCCCAGTGGATGAATTCAGAGACTTGGTGTTCCACTGGGTGGAGAAGGAACCGGATGTCATGGATTCTACCCCCTACAAACCCAACAACTTTCTGGTCTCATCCAGAAATAGACAAGAGTTGAGCAAGGTGTGGCAGCCACAAAGAAAGAACTCTTTGAGGAAAGTTTTTCTGCCCCTCTCCAAACAGGGAGTCTTGGACCCAGGACAGATTTGGAAAGAATGTTTACTTATCAGTGGCATTTGTTTCATGTGCTCTGAATTACCTTGCAGATTTAACCAAGTTTTAGAGGGGCTTGACCAAAAAGCTCTCCAAATTTCTTTCGAGTACCATGACAACAGAATCTTGTAAAGCATTGGATTTGCAGTTGGCACCCATTAAGTCCATTATAAATGTGTGTATGTGTCTGTTGTCCAATGTGGAGGATGATATATCAAGACCAGAAGGCACTGGCATTACCACAAGCCAACATGCTTGCATGTGTCTCTGTGATTTTGTGGAGAACTTCAAAACTTTCTTTTTGATTAATCCTTTTGATGAGTTCACCTTGTTTGGGCCTGTGGTTAAGGATACACTCACCAGTAGTAAGCAAGACAGCAGAACTTTTTCTGCCTTTGGCATCTGCTTCTCCACCTCACTAAGGTCCTTTTGTCAAAACCAAAAGGGTAGGATGCAATTATGGCTCCATAAGCGTCAGATCTTAGTGCAGGACATTGCTGGAGACAGACCCACCAGAGATGGGGGGGGGGGCACACAACATTGGATGTCACCCTGGAGGCAGAGGTGGCCTATAGAACAATTCATTGTCCATTCACTGACAAACCCTTCCAGTGCTGTTGAAAGGTTTCCTGACTGCCAAACCCTGGTTGCATTTATGGAATGCTTATCTTTACACTCTCTCACCTGGTTGGCCATAACTCTAGGTTAATGGGTGCTAAGAATATGGAAAATATAATACAAAAACTGAGAAATTAGAAGCTCTATTATATGGATATGGGTAGCAAGACACAAGCAGTTAAAATGCTTTTAGTCCCTTTAGTTTTATACACAGGTCAGGAATATTTCATCATCCGGGGAGAAGTTGTGGATAACAATTAATAAAGAGCTGAAGGATTTTATCTGAGAGGAGCAGATGGCAAGAGTCAAGTCAGATAAGCTGATTCTTCCAATTGAGCAAGGCAGCTTGGGATTACCCGATTTGAAGGGGTATTTCAGAGCTACAAAGTTAAGGATACTATACATAGCACAATCAGTAAACATCCACAGATAACCACAAACCACAGGTATTTGGATTCAAACTGATTATCTGTTGGGCTGTGGTATTATTATACATAGCACAAGGTGAAATCTATAATTCAAAGTGGAAAGGGATGATGATGAAACAGGGGGTTATCTCAAGAAACAAGGAGAGACTGGCAGAATATTATATTCATAAAGTAGCAGAAAGTATGCTAAGAACTAAGACAACACAAAGATTCTGCCGATAGGAATGGCTGCAATTAAGAATACAGACAGTAGGCAAGATGGGACTAGAATTTATTGGAGAAAACTAGTAAAGGAACCAATGTATTTGGAACAAATAATTAGAGAGGAAAAGGTGATAGAATGAGATGAGGCCAAGAATTTATTTGGACTGCAGGATAGAGATTGCCTTCTCTATCAGGGATTGATATCAGAGTAAAGGCAAAAAGAAAGAAATAGGAGGATTCTAAGTGAAGGACCAGCACTGGTAGAGTTTTTAGTAGAATCTAGAACAGAAGCTGCTGTTAAAAAGAAATAATTAGTAGAGCATACACAATATTGCACTATAACTATAAGAATCAATCAGGTTAGAAAGGATTGGGTAGAGAGACTGGATAAGCAATTAACAAAGAAACAATGGGGAATGTATGTATATCTCCCAAATATTCAACAAAGTTTAGAAGATTTAAAGTCTTTGCTTGGAAGTGTTTGCATAGGTATTTTATACCTTAAGTAGACTACAAATATTTTTTTTCTCAGGTAGACAGCAAATGTTGGAGATATGATGGGGAAGAAAGAGGTAATTGGGAACAGATTTTCTGGGAATGTAATGAGTTGGCAGACTTTAAAGATTCCCTGCAGACTGGTCTGTCAGGGTTACTGGGTGAGCAAATTGGTGCAACTAAGGAAATTATTTTTTGAGCTATGATACAGAATTGCAATTGCCTAGACATAGTAAGACCCTGTTGAGTTGAATTATGGTGGCTGCCAAAAATGTAATTACTAGAAAATGGAAATCAAAGTTTAAATCAGCTTTACTAGAAGTAATAAGTATAGTAACAGAGATAAAACAACTGGAATTGGGATCTTTAGAAAAGGGTAGGAGTAAATTTCATAGGAAAAAATGGGAATTGTGGGAACAGTACATGCAGAGGAGGAACACGGTTTAAAGAAGGCATAATTTGAATGAGCTATGTAATGTTTTACTGACAGTGGCTGGATAGATTATAAGTGATGTATATTTGCAACTGTAATTATGTCAATATGGCTTGTGATGTATAATGTTTGCAACTAAAAGTATGTCAGTAAGTTTTCTTTTCATTTATATAAATGTATGATTGTCTATGTCATATGTGATAATTTATTAAAGATGTTTCTTGTTTAAAAAAATGGGTGCTAAAATTAATAATCAAAGGCTACTACATTCCCTTTCTTTCTCCTTCAAAAATGTCACAAATAATTCTTCTTGATGTTCCACATCCACAGAGAAAGGCAGCAGTCCAAGAAACTGCAAAGCTGTTAGACAAATGTGTCATCCAGGAAGTCACACCAGACCAGCAAGGATCTGGAATATCCTCCAGATTCTTTTTGGTTCTAAAATAAAATGGAGATCTCAGGCTCATTCTTGGCCTCATTCAATTAAAGCAACTCTTACAACAAACTACTTTCTGGATGATCACAGTTCAGTCCATAGTGCATCTTCTGAGAAAGGATGACTAGATGTGCTTAGTGGGCTTTTAGGATAAATACTGTCACATCAAATTAACAAGGCAGTCCAAAAGTTTCCTTCACCTTTGACTTGGAGCCAGTCATTTTCAATTCAGAGCTCTGCCTTCTGACTCACCACTGTCCTCTGCATGTTCACCAACTGCATAGCAGTGGTAGCAGCACATCTTAGACTGAAAAGGTTCCTTGTGTTCCCTCACTTAGACAACTGGCTGATAATAGCCACCATGAGGGATCTGATAATCTGAGCCAGGAACTCCTTGCTCATGGTATTCTCAGACCTAGGAATCATAGTTAACCCAGTGAAGGTCATATAATGCCACCTGGACAACACCATAGAGATAACCAAATATACAGACTTCTTCAGAATCAAGGAACAATATTCTATCCACATTTTAAACCCCCCCTCCATTTAGATCACATGATCATTCCCAACCAATCAACTGTTAAAAATAGTTCTAAAAACAGGAACAGCACTTAACAAAATAAGATACATGTACAATATGGATACAATATTGTTCCTTGATTCTGAAGAAGTATGTATATTTTCAGACAAAAGCGCTTAATCCTTTCATTGTGTTTTTATCAATGTGCTTTGTATTAAACGATCTTCAGTATTCCTTGCAGTTGTTCCTGCTTGCCTTGATTTTGGTTACAGCAGCGTTCCTTTAGTTTGTTGGCTTGGTTCTTGGGTTCATTTGTTCTCACCCGTTCCAGATCCCTCACCCATCTGGCAAGCCTCACCCAGACATCAAATTCCTGATTTGACATATTGGTTTCTCCACTTTCCAGTGATGGTCAGAAATTCCAGGCTTTCATCCAGTGTTATTCGCATCTTATCAGGACCTCAGATGCCTTCTGCCAGGAATGTTTACAGAAGCAAGTGGAAGATATTCTCTATCTTGGCTTTATCCAAAGGCATAGATGCTTTTTCTGCACCCTTACTACCTTACTACCATCCTTCTACACTTACTTGCAGACCGTTTTCATGCAGGAGCTAGCTATTCCATGGTTAAAGTTCAACTGTCAGCTATTTCAAGTTTTCATGTAGGTGAAAAGCAGGCAGCTATTGCATCTCTGAGGCTTTCTGAGGCCTCTTTGATAAGTACTTTTCTCCTGTGTCCTCCTCTGAGAGATCCCGTTCTTCCATTGGATATTACTACATTACTTCAGGCCTTAACAAAATCCCCCTTGGAATCTTTTCTTGGTGGCAATTACTTTGGCAAGGAGGATTTCAGAACTGCAAGCCTTATCTTACATAAAGATAGCGTGCCCTGGTGAACAAATCCTAATTTCCTTCACAAGGTTACTTCTGAGATTTCCTTGAATCAGGCTATCCATCTGCTTGTGTTCTACTCAATTTCTCCAACAAAGGTGAACATCTCCTATATTTGTTGGTGGTTCATTGTCAATTACATTTCTGTTTACATCATACCAAGGATTTCAGGAAATATGCCCAATTGTTTGTCTTCTTTTCTAAAGCTAAGCTAGGAACCAGTGTCCCCAAGGTCACTTTGTCCAGGTTGTTGTCCAACAGCATCATGTTTGTCTATAGAGCCAAGGGGCTGGCACTGTCTAACAAAGTGTATTCAACTAGAGCAGTAGCAATCTCTACAGATATCTTCTCTAGAGTCCCTATTGATGATTTCTTTGCTGCTGCTAGTTGGTCTATAGTGCATGCATCTGTCTCTCACTACAAATTCCATATGTTGCGATGACAGAAAAGACATCAGAGGCAAACATTATTTAGTTACCATGATGTTAGATCTGGGCTGTCTTCTTCTTCCATCCCTCTCATCCTTCCCTCATGCCATCCCCCATACAAACTATCCCCATCATGGGCTTTTGACTGATTGTACTAGACCTATCCAGAGCCTTGTCTTTCTTGCAGTCCTTGACTGTATTTGCTGTCATTGCCAATTGTTTTTTTCTTGTGAAAGGGTGTAAGATGAGCATTCAGTATGGGTGTGCCAACTCATTCTGAGGGAGCATAGGGGAATTATGGCATGGTGGAGTAGCCTAAGCCTTGGATCCGAAAGTCTGAATGCTGCTGACATCAGATCCGGTTGGATTTGACATACCATAAAGTTGAGATGAATGGAACAAGACAATATGGATCTAGCATTATAGTAAGTTCATAACTTTCATATTTTGGACCTTCTGTTGCAGAATAAGATGATTCAAGGAATCTCTCAGATTTTTCAAACCTCCTTCTCTAAGTTCTCCAAGGGATTCTGTGATCCCTCCTCAAACTTTGACAAAAAACAAAGCAAGCGGCCTCAACAGAATGCTGGTAAACAGACATTTAAAAAGCAATGGCAGTGAGGTTCCAAAAAGAAAGCAGCCACCAATAACAGTTTCAGTTGTGGATTTACAGAATTCCAAAAGAGCTTTGGTAAAATATTTTTGTCATGCACACCTTTTTGTTGCAAGCCAGCAAAGAACTTCCTTTTCCAAGCTACAGTTTAACTGCCACATTGACTCACTTTTATTGTCGAAGCAAGTATTCATATGGGCACAGGGTGAATGTTCCTGTAAGTATATCAGACCTTTATTATTACCAATTCACTTTACAAGATAATTTGCTTTTTTCCCTTAGGTGTCCCATACACATTACCACAGGTTTCTTACTAGTGTTCAGACCAAAGAAATAGATTCCTAGTATAATTTAATGCTGTGTAAAGTTACACACTCTTCCATAGACATCATGTTGTAAGATTCTTGCTGTATAAATGTAGACACTTTGTCTCAAGGAGTACCCAGTAGTATTTTGTATACACACTTCAAAGTCAGTGTAACACTTTTTCTCAGTAAACCTCAAAGCGTACATTATAACCGTGTGATGTTTTGTTTTCAGAAAGCCAGTGCAACACTTTTGCTCAGTACACATTGCTTTTCTTTTTTGAACATAAGATTTTGTAATGCCACAAATTTTGTTCCAGTACTTGGATTTCATGTTAGAACAGAGAGCTTCTAAGAAATTTTTATGAGCATTCCCTCTGTCCAATTTTAAAAAGTTCATATTTGCTGCTAAAACACTTGCCTTTCAGTTCTTAAATCTAGAGGCACAGTGAGTCTTCATGGCTAAAAATAAGAAGTAAACCTCTACTCAGCATTGCTTGAATGAAATTAAATTGTCACAGGGTTAAGCTTGCACTCAGAACACACCATGGAGTTCATATATATAATTTATAGGGATGTGGTGCAGAGCCCCCCACACGGGATATGTGGGAAAACTTGTCCCTGCAAAAAAAATTTTTTTGTTCTGTTTTATAGGTTTTTGATTCACCATGTTCAGATTGTATTGTTAGATGAGCAGTGAGTTAGTCTGCTACGATGGGTAATAAATAAACAGTAGAATTAATGCGGACTGTGTACAAGAACCTAATGACACAAGTACAGGCAGTGATCAGACTCACATAGGGGTTCTAAGCAGGAATGGGTATGCATGAGGTCTCAGCACTGAACTTACTGCTGTTCATACAGATTGGAAGGGACAGATCAAAAACGCTGCTACATGAAGACAGTACAGCACCACAAATAGACTTTGAACATTAACGTCATCAAATGATAGAAGACTGAAAAGCAAAACTGAAGGCATATGAGATGAAACTGAGTACAGACATATTCCTGGCAACAAATGAGTGAAATGAGAAGTAGCTAAAAATTAAAATAAAAGGGAAAGTGGTGGAACAACTTAACAGCTTCAAGTATGTGGGAGATGTGGTTGAGGAGAAGGGAAGTTAGAATGAGGAGGTTAAAGCTAGAATCAGAGGTGCTGCATTCATTGGACACAAGTATCAGGGGTAATGACTATTTCATGCTCACTGACAACTGTTTAATTATTCCTATAAGCAATTCCATGTGAGTGGTGCAGGTTTCTACTAACTTTGGAGGCCAGCCTGTCTTCAAAGATGGTAGATGATAACCAGCATGTTGCCATTTCTGACACCTATTTCACATAACCATTTCAGCCACATCATAGACAAACAAATAAGCCAACCTTATGCAGAGGTGCTTAAAATTTTCCTGCCTAAACCAGGAATGCAGACACAGCTGAAAAGACAGCTACTACAAGGCGTTAATCACCTGGCAGGTCAAATCCCTTCCGGCAGCAAGGCTGAGGCAGTATATCTGGTAATGTCTTAGTCATAGGTGACTCTGTAGTCAGACATAGAGATGCACCACTCACCATGCAGATCAAGGATAGAGTGATGATTAGCTGACTCTCAGGTGCCTGGAGCTCAATTAGGGCATTAAGTCCCTTTACCCTAATACACATATGACATGGACATTGCAGTTGTGGGAGTGAATGCAGAGTTATGCCTCTTTGGATCGTTTGAAGAGGGACATGATAGAGCTCTAAGAATATGCATCTGAAATTGGTGTGAAACTAGTATTGAGCTGTATCCTACAATCACAATACATACAAGGGGAGGAATGAGGGCTAAAAGGTTCAGGACTTAAACGAGCTATGTAATGTTTGACTGAAAATGATTGGGTAGATTATAAATGATGTATAATGTTTGCAACTGGGAGTGTGTCAGTATGGTTTGTGATGTAACATGCTTGCAACTGGGGTTGTGTTGGTGTGGTTTGTTTTCATTTATATAAATGTATGATTGCCTGTGTAGTAGGTGATGGTTTAATAAAGATGTTTCTTATTTAAAATAAAAAGGCAGGAGTTGAAAAATGTATGTAATATTGCTTAGGTTATATGATACATAGCAATATATGTGAAGTATAATGTTTGTCATGTTAATATAGTTTGATTACTTTTACATGAATGTAAATTTGCCTATGTCACAAGTGATAATTCAATAAAGGTGTTTGAAAAAAAGAATGATGCCACAATACAGGAAAAAAAGAGAAAAATATATAACTGATTTTCAACTATTGTCTTAGCTGCTGGTGTCATTCTAAGGTGATCCAATAAGTATCAACATGGGAGGAGATGACTTACAATCTTGACTGCTTTGCTAGGCATGTCCTGCTCCTCTATTCTCATGGCTTCTGTATATTGACCAGGGCCTTTTAGTCCTCCATAGTGCCTTTTTAGGCAAAGTCAATGTCCTCAAATTACCTAGATAGCTAATCAAATCTATATATCTTATTTATTTATCATTTGTTGACTGGGTTAGTCCCATTAGGCCATTGTCCTCTTTTCAGGAGGAGACCTGAGGTGGTATTTATATTGGAAAACTTTGGCCAGGGCCTACTCTTTGAACTTGCCAGATGGCACTGAAAGACCCCTACAGTAGCAAGGAAGAGGCCAAAGGGAAGCAGCAGAAGCAGCGTGGAGGAGGAGAGAAGCACTATGGAGAGTTTGGATGTAGTAAACAAGAATTTGTCAGAAAATTTGTTCAATATGGAGAGGCAGAATGTAGATAAAGATTCCTGTGTAGTGGATGTGACAAATGAGCAATGTTTAGCTGCACCAATGGAGAATGACATTAGAGAGTCTGATGGAGTGATGCAGATAACAGAACTGATATCAGGAGGGCTTTAAGATGATGTTCTGTTGAAAATAATCGAGCAGGATGATCCAGCTGACAGCTCTGCTGTTTCATGGGGTGAGATAGCAGGTAACAATTTTGGAAGTGTGGGGTATGGTAATGTGGAGAAGGAACCAAGTGCTGTGGCTGAGAATGCAGCAGCTAAAACTTATGTAGCAGTCACCAAAAGCAAAAGAGGAAAGCAACAACATACTGAGGAGTCTGGTTTTGTGGCAGCAGAGAATACAGTAATTAAAACAAATGCATCAGTGACAGCAGGCAAAAACAAAAAGGAGAGCATCAAAAACTGTAAGTAAAACTGTTTTTAAAGAGAAAAGAAGACCAACTACGAGAATAAGAACAAAATAATGACACTAATAGATATTATATATGAGAGAATTTGGTAACTTTTGTGGGCTTTAAAACTCAAGAAATTCAGCCTTTTATACATACAGGGACAGATGCATTTTGTGACAACATCTGAAACTGAGAGGCTGATAATGACGTTTCTGGAACTGATTAACAAAAAGAAGGACATTTATACAGGGAACAATAATTTGTTTTCTGGTTGTAACTTAAATGTTAAAAAATATGTTACTTTGCAGTTTAGAACTGATGAGCTGGAAGAAGAATATTTTAAAAATGCATGCAGAGTCTGTGTAATATTGTTGATAATATTGTGAAATTTGGAGATGAGAAAACTTATTTAATGGAGGGTGGAGGTTGGAAGCTGTTTTTAAATGTGATAAAAACATGGTGAAACGCTTGCTAAGTGTTATTTTTGTGTTTTGTGACAGAAGGACATTGTGATATGCTGGCCAGCCTAACTCATGTTTCTTTTGTGCTGACTATGGTCATTCAATTAATGATTGTAACAAAATACAATGTAACCAGTTTGGGGAGAAAGGACATACAGCAAGAAGATGTGTGTCTGAATGCAGGTTGTGTAAAAAAAGAGGCACTTTTGGATGGTTTGTCAAGAGCAAACAGTAAATAATAAAAAAGGTGAAATGAAAGAAATACTCCTAAGGAAGCACAACAAGAGGCTATGGGAGAGGCTGCACTAAGTGAAGAAGAAACTGTTGAAGAAGAAAAAAGTATGGTGGGGGAAAGGAGGAGAAAGATTGCATGTAGAAAGAAAGGTCAGTAGAAGGAATCAATAACTTTTTGAAGTTCTAGCTAGTAGAAAAGTGATATTGAGGATCTAGGATTATTTGTACTGTACATAAACCCAGGAAGATATTCAATAGGGGAAAAAGTAAAAATAAGAAAACAAAAATTTAAAAATATTTTCCCTAAACCTAAGAAGGAAAAATAACAATTTTAGAGTACTTTCAGTGAATGTGAACATTATTATTAACACTGTAAGAAGGATATGGATACTAGAACGGCATGCTAAATGTGATGTGGATGTTATTCAGTTAAAGGATCTAAGATTCCTGACAAGTTAAAAGAGACTGCAGATAGAAAAATTGTGGCATGGAAATAATAATATGGGACTTAGGAAATAAAAGTTGTTTTGGAGTCGCTGTGTTGTATAAAAAAAAGTGAAATTCTAGATGTAACTTTGGTAAAGATGGAAAGGTTGGGTTCCTATTGGAACATCGAATTTTCAATTGTTCGAATCACTAAAGGTCGACCTTTAATTATTGAACAATTGAAAATTCGAAATGTTCAAAATGAACATAAAAAAAAGAAAAAGTAAAGGGTGTAGGCATGGGGGCAAGCCACTTAAATATACCAACTCCGAGATCGTGCTACAGTGTAGGAAAGGGAAATCTTCCCTTTCCGCACCGTAGTGCATTAAAGTGCGATCTCGGAGTTGGCATATTTAAGTAGAAGGGGGTGTGGGGGGGTGCGCTTTAACCCGCAAGGGTACATTGTCTTTGTTTTTTTGTTTTTTTAATTTCGAAGTTGTGGAAATTCGATGATGTGGTGTCGACCATATGGTATTCGAAATTCCGTAACTTCAATTTTCTAATAGGTAACCGGAAAGGTTAACTTATGTGGATGTCAGGTGGAAAGAACATGTTTATTAAATTATAGCATTATATGCATGTATCTATGCACACACACATATATATATATATATATATATATATATATATATATATATGTGTGTGTTTGTGTGTGTGTGTGTGTGTGTGTGTGTGTGTGTGTGTGTGTGTGTGTATATATATATATATATATATATATATATATATATGTATATATATATATATATATATCTATATATGTATATATATATATATATATATATATATATATATATATATAAATAAATAAATAAAACTAGCAAGGAAAGAGGGAATCTGTTTAATCAAATATTAGACCATATGGTTGTTAACATGCAAATTATAATTGCAGGGGGCTTTAACTGTGATTTAAGTGGAAGATGTAAAAAGAAAGGGGAATATTTAAAAATATACAGGATGTGATAAAATGTGGTAAATTAACTGTGTGGAACAAACGTTGGTGGACTTATAGAAGGGAGCACTTGGATCTGAAATTGATTAATCTGATGTTGTTAATCTTCTTCCCATTCATCACTGATGGGTTCAGTTCCGAGCCCTTGGAACTGAGTCAGCCTAATACCAAGCTAGCGTACACCAAAAACTCTCGAGCTAAGCTGCTACTCACAATGCCCTTCTCCCAGTTACCTCAGATCTCGTTTGCTGCACAGCCATATAGCAGCGTTTCACCGAGGTGTCCAGCTAAGTGTCATATTTTTACAAATTTTGCTGTATTTGAAATTTTCATCTAATCTAATTTTTCTACCCTATTTCTCTGTTTAGCTCTACCCATCGGGTTTTCCTTATACCATCATTGGTAACGCCCTTTCCTACCCTTGTGGTATTGTTTGATACCATCCTTGGTATCTTCCTTTTCTGCTTTCTTTTCTATACTTTCTAGCAGTAATTTATTTTCTTTTGTGTGTTGGATATGTCTGAGAAAAAAAGGGACTTTGGTTCAAATATTGCACTTCCTGCAATGGCAAACTCCCCAACAGCAACTTACACGATGACTGTGTCTATTGTCTGGGGGTTCTTCACCTCTCTGTGAACCTCCTTGCCAGATTTGCCTGAGTTTTAGTCAGCAGATGCTGAATGAGAGGAAAAAGAAACTTGTCTTGAAAGGTCTGTTAACCTCACCTTTCTCAGAGGCCCTTTCTGTGTCGGAGGTCTCAACCCCTCCAGTGAAGGACAAAAAGCATCCACATTCCGATCCCTTTTCACCGGCTGGTGATAAGGGCAAGTCCCACAAACACAAGGCCCACAAATCTTCTACTGAACACAAGATTGCTTCCTCGGCTCTGAATATTCCTGTTGCTTTTGTTCTGAGCTCAGCTCCAGTTGCTTCTTTGGACATTACGATAACTTCCACGTTGGACATCTATGGCACCAGTCATAACTACAGTAACGACTACAGCTCCAACCTTAATGTCTTTGATAGTCTTGACACCGACTTCACCTTTCACTGCACCGAAGACAGTTCCAATGATCCCCTTGGAGCTGATAATAACCTCAACTCTGAGTGCCTCCTCGGCACCGAGTCCTTTCTAGACACCTTTAGTTCCCCTATTGCCAGTTTCCAAATTAGAGTCTTCGGTGCCAACAATTCAAACACCACACCCAGTACTCCCCCTCATTGGACCTGTTCTTAGGCCAGGCTTATAGCCCTTTTCTGGACTGGCCTGACTCCCCTTCAGGAGTGTCTGTAAGGTCCACCAGGAGTTTGTCTGAATTTGATGTGGTGCGCCTGCTGGCCTAGCTGTTGACAGCCAGAGGGCTAACAAACATTCCTAAGACTCATCCCACTTCAGGGTTTGGGTCTACTGCTCCCAGGACTCCCACTTATACTCCTCCCTTGGATCCATCAGTTCCAAGGCCCATAGCTCTGATGTCCTTGGTGGGAACCCTATCCAAGGCGCCAACAGTGACCCTCACTGAGGCTCCGAAGCCTCCCCATTGGGTTTCAGTTCCATCGGAACCGTCCCTTCCTCAGTCTCATGGTTGGGGGGTGGAACCCTTGGTTCTGAGCACGGTTCCAAGTTTTTTATCAGTTCCATCCTCAGATCCAGGGGCAATGCCTGCCCCAGTCTTGCTTGAGGCTCCATCCCTGGGAGCGGGTCTGACGGAGAGGGGTGTGACCCCGGTTCTGAGATTGTCTTGCTTGGTTCTGGGCTCCCATTCCTCTTCGGGCGGGCCTGCTTTCCTACTGATGGAGAGGGTGCTTGCTTCTGGAAATGCTCTTCCTACATCAGATCTTCCCCCTGCTCCCTCTGAGCTACAACTACCATGGGCCACCTCCCCAGGACACTGAGAGCACAAGCCTCAGGAAACCCCAGTTCAGATTAATTTTCCTTCTGAGTCTTCTTCAGACATTCCCACTGAAGAACCCCCTCGGATGAAGGCCTGTAAGAGGAAACACCTTGACTCTCCAGAGGAGTCTCTCACAGTGGATATGGACTATGATGATGGGGAAGGGTCCCCATGGTCACCCCCCTGATGATGTCTCCTTCGGAGACATCCTGGAAATATTGAAAGAGAGGGGTGGCTGGAAGCCCTCCAACCCTTCCTCAGAGGAGTCTGTCTTTCTGCAGCCTTTCTGCTCTCGGCCTTCTACTTCTTGGGTGACCCCACCTGCCGACGAGTTAGTCCAGCTCATCATGCAGCGTGCGTGGATGAACCCTGATTGTATTGAGGCCATTCTCCAGAGACCAGGCAAGATTCTTTCCCCACCAGAGGAGCATCCCCACTGGTCTAGAGGCTTGCCAGTAGACACTATGGTGGTGGCAGTGGCCACTAAAAAGGACCATGTGGAGGAAAGTCCTACTGTCCACCCACCCAACAGAGAGTCCCGGGCTGTGGACAGACTAGGGAAGTGAGTTTTTGCTTCAGCAAACTTTGCAGTCAGGTCTTTGAATTACTTGGCACATTTCATGAGGCTCCAAAGGGATCTGATCTCCGAACTTTCTGGAGCCCTCACGGGTCAAGTTTCTGCTGAGGCACAAGACAAGGTTGCCTCTCAACTTGCCACCCTTGAGTCTATCTCTAACTCTTCCATGAGGTTGCTCTCCCATGCAACCGAAGGGGCGGCCAGAGCTGCGGGTGCAGGCATAGTCATAAGACATCATGCCTGGATGCGCATCTGTGACCTCGGAGACTCCTTCAAGTCCTCCTTTTTGCATGCCCCTATTGAACCATCATCCTTGTTTGGTTTTAAAGTAAAGGACACACTAGCCAGGTGTGAGCAGGATGGAAAGACCTTGTCTGCCGTTGGTCTACATTTCTCCAAGTCTCAACGTTCTTTTTCCAGGAACCAGAGGAGTGGGAAAATATGGCACAAAAAATCTCAAGGTCCTTTCTGCAATGCACATGGTGAGGATTCCCCTAGAGGCAGAGGGGGTTCCAGTGGTGGAAGACACCCCTTTAGGGGCAGAGGGGGTCCCCGAAATCAAGACTCCAGGGATTCTTTCTCCGGGCGGTCTTATCAATGCTCCTGAAGCATTGCCCGATTGCTTTCCTCTGGAAGCAAATCTTCACCCCCTAAACTCACAGATCCTCATCACCAATTTCTGCATGCAAGATCTTCTTTAGTGGATAAGGCCAGATGAAAATCTTTGGTGTTGCACTTCCAGATCCCTCAACCCAACACCATGGTGACCATGGACACTTCCCTGATAGGGTGGTGGGGGGGGGTATTTTCAGGGAAAGACAGTCCAAGGTATGGGTATTAGAGGCCAACTTGCATATCAGTGTTCTGGAGTTGAGAGCGGTGCTGTCGGTGTTGCAGCCTCTACATCCGCTCCTTCCATCGGGGATGATTGTGATTCAATCAGACAATATGTCAGTAGTCTGGTACATAAACAAACAAGGACCAAATCCTACCTCCTGTGTCGAGAGGCCATGAGAATTTGGCACTGGGCGATAGCTTCCAACCGCTTTCTTATAGCAACATATCCCGGGGAGCTCCAACATGATAGGGGACAGGCTGAGCAGATGCATCCTCGTCCCACATGAGTATCCTCCCAACCTGAACGTGACGGCAGAAATTTTCAGCCTTTGAGGCCAGCCTTGCTGCGATTTCTTTGCTTCCCCTTCAAACAACAAATGCAGCAGCTTCTTTGCCCTTTTTTCCCCAGAAGGGGAGTCACTGAGAGATGCTTTGTCTCATGATTGGCCCACGGGTCTCCTCTATGCTTATCCTCTAATTCCCTTGATACCCCTATTTTTGAAGAAAGCAATTCGGTTTAGATGCACGGTGATCCTCATTGCCCCATTCTGGCCTCGACAATTGTGGTTCCCCTTCCTCTGGCCTCACCTATTACAACCTCCATGGATCCTGGACACTGGTCAGGACCTAATCTCTCACCCCAAAGGGTTGACTCCCCCAGTTCTGTCCACTCTCAAGCTGACAGCTTGGTTTCTCCACTTCCGATAGTCACCAGACAGGAAATCCTCTCCTCACCTGTTTGCGATATTATTCTGGCCTCCCATAAGCCATCCACCAGAAAACTCTACAGAGATAAGTGGAAAAGGTTCACTCTCCGGTCGAAAGAACAGATGTTAGACCCCCTTCTCAGCTCCTGTATCTGTTATACTTCAATACCTTTCTGAGTTTTTTGAGAATGGAACATCAGCTTCTACTATTCGAGTCCACTTGGCAGCTATCTCCAATTTTCATAATGGTCTAGAAGGCATTCCACTTATCTCCACCCGCATTTACAAGACCTTTCTCAAAGGAGTTTTCCATAGCAGACCCCCAGTCAGGTGGCCTGTAGAGACATGGAATCTCTCTCTGGTATTACAGTCTATCTCTTTACCCCCTTTTGAGCCTGTGGCAAAATGTGACCTTAGATTTCTATCATGGAAATCTCTATTTTTGGTGGCGGTCACATCAGCTAGATGGATATCGGAATTACAAGCCTTATGCATCAAGAGTCCATATTTAATCTTTCATAAAGGCAGAGTATCTCTTCGTACTAATCCATCTTTTCTCCCCAGAGTGATTTCTGATTTTTCTGTCAACCAGTCCATTGAGCTCCCAGTGTTTTTCCCAAATTATTCCAATAAAGGAGAATACTGTCTACACTCAGTGGATGTACATAGACAATTACGTTTTTACTTGGATAGGACTAAATCTTTCTGCAAGTCGGATCAACTTTTCATCTCCTTCTCTGGACCAAAAATGGGATGTGCCGTATCAAAAGTTACCTTATCGAAATGTCTCGGAGATTGTATTACTTTTTCATACTCACAAGCGAATGAACCTAAACCTTTCAATATCAAAGCTCATTCAATGAAAGCCATATCAACTTCTGTTGCTTTTCACTCCAGAGCTTCTGTGGACGACATTTGCGCAGCAGCTGTTTGGGCTAAACCCCATACTTTCATCAAAAATTACAAATTGGACATAGTCTCCAGGGGAAGAGCAGCCTTTGGCTCAGTGGTACTCAGGAATGTTCTTCCATAAGGGCCACCCAAGGTTTTCAGGTAGCTTGGGTTTCTGTCCCATCAGTGATGAATGAGAAGAAGATTAACAACATCAGATAAAGAAGTTATGTCTTACCATAACATTACATCTGTGTTGTTGATCTTCTTCCATTCATCACATCCCACCCTCCGTTCCCCACCAAAGGCTCCTGGTGGATCTTATGGGTCCTTGTGGTGTTTAAGGGTTTCTGCTCAGAAATGGCCTCTGCTTTTATGTCTATATGTTGCATGCAAACTCAATCTGAGGTAGCTGGGAGAAGAGCATTGTGGGTAACAGCTTAGCTTGAGAGTTTTTGGTGTACACGAGCTTGGTATTAGGCTGACTCGGTTCCAAGGGCTCGGAACTGAACCCATCAGTGATGAATGGAAGAAGATCAACAACACAGATGGAATGTTATGGTAAGACATAACTTCTTTTTTTGTATTATTGGAAGGCTTGGGTGTAGTAGATGGTGATGTAGTTACAATGTTTTTTGGGGCAATTTAGCAAAATGGATGGAGGCGATGGAAGAAAGAGAGTATATTAAAATAGGACAGGGAATAAAAAGAATAAATGAGAAATTATGGGATGAAGATGAGAGTGGGATGTACTACAGTTATGCAAAATATATAATTATGAAGGACTTTTATAAAAACTGGGTCTTTGTGTGGAATGAACTTAAAATGAAGTATAAAGAGTATTTTTCAGTGGCAGGATGATGTAAGAAAGGAAGAGAAAGTAAAGTATGGGAAAATTTATAGAAATGCATTAGATAATATAGAGGATAATACGAGAGCATGTCATGATATGGAAGAAGAAATATTTAAAAGAAATTGATAAAACTTAAGGCATACTATTTAGGCAGAGATATTATTTACAAGGGAGAAGGCAGGAGGTAGCTGCATATTTAGGTAAAATAGTAAAGTAGGATATTAATGTAATGAGAAAATGAAAAATTTAGAAGGAGAGGTAAAGGAACACAAGAGCAAATTGTAAGTATTGTAGGACTGCAGGTGAAAAATATAAATATGAGTATAAGGATGGAAAATAAGAGGTAATGGAAAGTAAAGAAATTGCCAGGATGAGTTAAGGAAGAACTTGAAAAAGAAATTACTGTTAGTGAACTGGCCAAAGTACTTAAGAAAGTAAATGTTTTTTTAAACACCTTTATTGAATTATCACTTGTGGCACAGGCACATCTACATTTATATAATAGTAATAAAACTGTATTAACAAGTTAAAATTAACAGACATTATGTTTCACATATATTGCTATAGATCACATAACCTAAGCAGCATTACATAAATTATTCAATTCCTGCCCCTTTTTTTAAACAGGAAACATCTTTATTAAACCATCACTTATGACATAAGCAATCATACAGTTATATAAATGAAAACAAAGCACACCGACACAATCCTAGTTGCAAGCATTTTACATCACAGACTATACTGACACACTCCCAGTTGCAAACATCATATATCACTTACAATCTACCCAATCATTTTCAGTCAAGCAATACATAACTGATTTAAGTCCTGCCTTCTTTTAAACCTCATTCCTCCCTTTTTTAATTCCTTCAAATTGTTTGTGTTTCTAATACTATGACAGGAATGGACCCCAATCCTAAGTCAAAGTCCGATTAACATTCATGAAATTAGTATTGTTTCAATCTTTGATGTCAGCCAAAAGTACTTTTCGCAGCACCTGCAATGTGCCCAGCAATGACTCTTTCTGCAATTTGTATGGGGTTACACGGATTGGTAACATATCTAAATATAATTGCAGATTCTTTTTTAAAAGACCTGTTGCTCCTGTTAATGTTGGAACTGTCTGGATATCTTTCTTCCACACTGTTCTTGTTTCTGCCTGTAGATCCTGTATAGGAAAATAAATGTTGCTTCAGTATCAGGCCCATACGGCATAGGGTATGGAATGTGCAGGAAATTAACATATTAGCAAAGAGAATATTTTGTAAATGTACTGAATGAATGGTTGAAGGAAAGGTTTGTTTATGAAGAGTAATATAGCGGGATATTACATTTTCTATGGAAGAAAGGTGATAAGAATGAAATAAAAAGTAGAGATCCATCACACTAAATAACACAGATTATATTTTTATGGGAATAATACAGAGGTGAATGGAAGGAAAGATGAGAGATATTATGGGAGAAAGTTTATATGGTAGAAACATGAAGGGATGTCAAAAATTGTTATTGGTTGAGAAATAAATTGTGGATGATGTTATAAGTAAAAGGGAAGATATGAAATGTATGGTAGGTGATATTAGAAAGGCATTTGATAGAGTAGGACATGATGCTTTGTGGGATGTTATCGAGATGTATGGAATATGTAACAGAATTAGTAGAGTGTGTATGTCAGCGTATCAAAATAATACAATGAGGTTGTTATTGAATGGGTGACTGAGTAAAGAAATATGCATGGTGTGGTATAAGACAAGGATGTCCTATGAGTGGAATATTGTTTGCATTGATAATGAAGTAGCTTACAAAACGAAAGATGCTAGACATACGCGAAAGGAGATGGTTATACTGGTAGTTTTGATGCACACAGACAATATACTTGTAGTTGCTAAGAACAAAAAAAAAATATGGATGAGGGAAGTATTGGGTTATCTGAATGGATGTTTAAAGGAAATGGGAATGACCAAGAATAAAGATAAAAGTAAGGGTTTGAGGGATGGGGGCAAAATTGTGGGGGTGTATTTTTCAGTGAATGAAGTACGTTTTCTAGGAATAAAATTTGGGAAAATGATGCCGTTATGATGCAATGCTAGGGTTGTTAAAAGAAATGAAAGAAATGTACCTTATGTGGATATATAGGTTAGCATTCAGGAAAAAGGCATTGCTGGTGAATTCAGTATTAATGGGAAAAATTGAATAAATGCTAAATGATTATGTGATCCTAGTAAAATTTGAAAAGGAAATTATGCTATTGGTGTTTTCTTTTATATGACGTTCAAGACTAAGCCCAGTGAAAAGGGGTGTGCTGTTTATGAGTGAACTTGAATGAAGATTGGGGTTACTAAATCCAGTTGTCTATTCTGCTTCTTTAAAGTTGTACAGAATAATTAAAGTGTGTAAAGGAAGAGAATGAAGATTTAATAGTGCAAATGTTAAATATATGTACAAAAAATATGGCAAATGCAAAAGAGAAAAAATATATGTAAATGAAGAAATTAAAAAATACCAAGAAAAATACTAACATTGAAAAAAATTTACCATACAGAGAAAGATAGAATAATGTAATAGATTAATATGATTAAACAATATTGTAGTGCATGGAGCATGGTGATTATGCTCCAATATCTGCAAAAACACAAATCAGTTAAGCGTTTCTAAAGCATGAGACCCAATCTTAACAAATGTTAAATGCCCCCTGCTTCAGTTGTTAAGAACAGGTATTGCACTAGACAATTAAATCTGCCAGTACTAGCTATCAGACAACAGCAGCTGAATAAAAAAATAGATTTGTTTCTGGTGTCTGTGCCAGTAATGTGTCCCTGATTTTTTCTAACATAACAGAATCTCTTACTCTGTCTTTCTGACAGCACTCGTTAAGTGCTTTATAGCTTTGAAAGCTGGCAAAATACTTAGTCAATTTTTTTCCAGTAAGTAGTAGTATGTAGAATAGATAAGGCTCCACGTGCTACAAAGAATTAAGATCTGGTCTTGTGTAACAACCCTTTATCATGTTTTCTCAACATGGGTGCAAAGATTCTCGAGGTGAATTTCATATTTCTTGGCATCCATGTTGTGATGGTCCCTACTCAGGGCCAGTAATCAAACAGCCTCAATCTTCACTCAGATCTTTGCACCAAACACAATTCCCCTTAAGAGCACACTCCAGACCTGGGGCTTGACTCTTTCTCTCTCTTTCCAGGCCCCAAACAAGACTCCGCACTGACCATTTTGGAGCTCTGTGTCCCTGTTCCAAGTAGCTGACACACTTGGATAGTTGATTTTCACATATACACACACACACCTGGGAAAGGCTGCCCCCTCTGCTCAGACTATAAGGTAATTACACTGCCACCAGTCAGCTACTCTAAGGCTGTTACAGGGTACCCAATTATACTGAGTATTAATACTAATACAAATGGTAGAGTTTGACCAATTCAGCAAGGCTTTCAGGAGCAGCCACAGTGTCACCAAAATAAGCATGAGTACACTTAAGATGTTAAAAGTATTCTCTAAAAGACCAGCCACAATGAAAGGAATGAACTGTAAAGAAATATTTAATAACAAATAATAAAATAGAAAACATTAGAATGCTGAATATTTAGTAACAATAAACACCAGAGTTTCAATCATAGGAGATTCACACAGATGCAGAAAAACAATACTTAATTAATCTCACTATATTTTCCTGACTAAAGAATTACTGTTCCCTAGTTAAGTTACTTACTACAACAAGCCATGATGATGAGGGTTGAGTTGCTTACTATAGCAAGGCAAGATGAGGTATGAGGTTGTGTGAGATATCTGTGAAAGATCTTTCCTGTCAGGTCAGGTTCTGAAAAACAAAGTGCTGCTTCAAGAGTTCTGTCATATCTCTCTCACTAATATCTAAAGATTCATTACTGTGCTGGTTATAGAATGACATCACATCTGGTCACCTGACTGTGGTACAATACACACCCAGAGCTTTGCTAAGCTATAAAATAATTTCAAAAACTTCCACCCTTCGAGGGTAACAATTAGTTCACCCCTAAGAACAATACAGTAAGATTCCTAGTCCTCGTTTACCAAAACATTTTTGTCTCTGGCTGCAATCAGACCTGTAAGATAAAATCTTTATGGCCTAAATCAACCCATTTAATTTTCAACCAATTTTTCAAAATTATCTGGACTGAGATTAACCTCTTCCCTTCCAGAATTCTCTGTTAAAATATATACATTTAATCAGTTATAATAATACTGTTTGACATACATGTATATCTCTTTTCTGTCCAGCAGGACCCATGTTGATGCATTTTTAACACAAGCAACTTTGCAAATACATTTTTAACACAAACATCTGTACAAATCAGTGTGAAAGTAAATGACATAAAATTCTTTACAAAACTCCAACTAGCTATACTGGCATATGTTACACAGGCACTGCCCTACTCAACCTGGCACAGATGGCACTATCTCATATCACCACACGTCTCAAGTGCATAATATGCAGTTTATGACCAGCAATCTAGTCAGAATCCTCTATATTATGTAAATCCATGGGAAAATGTACCAGGCAAAGTGATTAAACCCATTAAAATAAGGAAAAGGGGGTGTAACAAGATAGTAGAATTTCAGAATTTCCTATAGAGATGGGTAATAAGTCAGTTACCAGTAAAGGGGAGTATGTCATATAAAAAGGAAGTTAAAAGAGAATATTTATTTTTAGAGAGGAAGAGACAACAGAGCATGTTTTTGAATTGTAAAAGAGTGGTGAAACCTGAGAAAGTTGTGTGAAGAAAATGTTTTGAGAATATTAATGACATAAACAATATAGATATGATTATGTATAAATATTATAAGAATAAGAAGAAAGAATATGTGAGAAGGATGGATAAGAATTTTATGTAATATGGGTTATTTGGAATGAAAGTAAACATACTATACCAGCCTATAAGAGAAACATATAAACAACCAAAAACTTTTTTGGTCATCACTGAATAAACTACTCTACTCTGGCAAGACCACTAGTCCCACTCCAAAAACAGGTGATATAGCAGACTCTACCCCCACACAGTTTAATTCCTACATTATACAATCAATATTGTCTGTCTTAAACAGTAAAACATCTCCCCCCCTCACTATAGCTCTGTCTAATCAAAACCACACACAGCTGTTTAATTTTAGTCCAGTAGTGAACGTCGAGCTGACACCTCGGCGTTCGTCAAAATCTACTGCCAATCAGTAGCGGATCAGAGTTCCGCTGTGGCGACCCCTAACCGGGAAAAGCCGAAAGACAACAACAACCTACCTCATTTGTAAGGAAGTTGCTCTTTAAACTAAAAACTACTTCTGTAGCTGTAGACCAACTACCATCAGACTACCTAAAAATGGCTGCAGAAGTCATAGCCTTCCCTGTGTCCATACTAATTAATAGGTCTATAGCAGAAAGATACATCCCATCACCACTGAGGACTATGAGGAGTTTGGATGTAGTAAATAAGAATTTCTCAGAAAATTTGTTCAATATGGAGAGGCAGAATGTAGATAAAGATTCCTGTGTAGTGGATGTGACAAATGAGCAGTGTTTAGCTGCACCAATGGAGAATGATGTTAGAGAGTCTGATGGAGTGATGCAGATAACAGAACTGATATCAGGAGGGCTTGAAGATGATGTTCTCTTGAAAATAGTTGAGCAGGATGATCCAGCTGACAGCTCTGATGTTTCATGGGGTGAGATAGCAGATAACATTTTTGGAAGTGTGTGGTATGGTAATGTGGAGAAGGAACCAGGTGCTGTGGCTGAGAATGCAGCAGCTAAAACATATGCAGCAGTCACCAAAAGCAAAAGAGGAAAGTAACAACATACTGAGGAGCCTGGTTTTGTGGCAGCAGAGAATACAGTAATTGAAACAAATGCATCAGTGACAGCAGGCAAAAAAAGGAGAGCATCAAAAAACTATAAGTAAAACTGTTTTAGTATTCCCCTGATTTAACACCAATGGAATTGTCAGTACACATCCCCAGAGAGGAAAAAAGAGAAATGGGAGGCAGAAGGACAATCTCAATTGGAGAAGTTCTCCCCTGTTTAGATACCCCTCCACAAGTACTTGTTTTCCCCCTAACCATGTCTCCACATGACCCCATGCCTTCCTTGACAAAGATTTCCCCCTCCAGACCCAGGATAGAGTTGCCAAGGATGTCTCCTCCCCAGCAACAGGATTCTTCTGGCACCAAGGAAGATTCCATTCCTTGGCAGTGAACAGGTAGTTTTTCGTCATAAAAGGAGCTATCAAACTCATCTATTCTAGGTCATTGTCTGCTTCTATCCAGTCTCATAGATCTCTCAGGTGCCCTACTTAACTGGATATGGAGCATATGATGTCAGTTTTTGCCAAGGCATAGATTTGGTGTGGCGTTATCTCGGCCCTAACAGTTCCAGCTATGGCCTGAGGTTTGACCCAAGTTGGTCCTTCAGCCATTCATCCTGCAGGCCCAGTTTTTGACACTGGTAGTGCTCAGATGATCTCCTGTAGTAGCAATGGCTCCACTGGTGTGAATTGATCTAACTTTACAGGCATTGACTACTTTGGCACCAGTAGCATCAATGACTTGCCACATTGACACTGATGGTTACTAGGTACTTGGGGGTCAGTATCCAGTCTTCAGAATCGAGGGTGTTGTCAGCACTGATATCCTCTGGACCATTCTTGGTGTCAGAGACCTTGGCATTCAACACCTTGGTATTGAAGGCCTTTAATTTGGCTTTGGTCCCAGGAGCTTTGGTGTTGTTACGAGATCCCATCTTGCTTCCAGTAGTTTTAAAATTGACGATGATGCCAGTAGGCCCAGATATCTCAGTGGATTACACAGTGCAGAAGGGGACTAGTCCTAGTTCCTTTGTGCCTATGGCTAGAAACGTGTTGATACTGCCCAGAGATGCCAGTAAATCAGACACTTGGACAGGGCTTCTTGTATACTCCCTCAGGAAAAGAGGATGCATAGGCCAGCTCTGGTGGGGATTCCTCTTCTTCAAGCAGTTTTGCCAAGGGCAGACAGCCTAGTGCTGTTAGAAGAGGAAGTGTAAGAGGAAGCACACTGACTCTCCAAAGGAGTCTCCCACCATGGATACAGATTTGGATGAAGGGAAAGAGTGTCAATCCCCTCCAGAAGATCCTTCCTTTAGAGAAATATTGGAGACAAAGAGGCAGAGGAGCTCATACCCTACACAAGCTGCCTTCCCTTAAGAAAAAATCTTACAGGAGAGATAACAGTTCCTTTCCTCCAACTGCATGGGTAATGCCCCCTCCATACAAGTTTGTGGATAAGGTCTGCTCTAAGGTCTGGAAAGAGCCATATGTGTCTGAGGAAAGTCACATCCAGAGGCTTTCCCTTTTTTGCAACACTACCTACCCAATTCTCTCATTATCCACTAGTGCCACCTGGACAGAAAGTGTGGCAGTCAAGGAGGTGTAAGCTGTCCTAAACAACAGAGCAATCTAGGAGGTCCCAGCAGATCTGATAGGAAACAGATTTTACTCTAGGATCTTTTTAGTGCCCAAAAAGCCAAGAACCTCAGACTGATATTGGATCTCAGTCAGTTCATCAAGTATGTAAAGAAGGAGTTCTTCTGGATTGTCATGGTGCTGTCAATCCTGCCATGCCTGCAGGCTGGTGACTGGATGTGCTTTGTGGATCTCCAGAATGCTTATCTGCATATAAAAATAGAACATGCAATCAGAAGGTATTTTCACTTCCAAGTGGAAGCCAATTGTTTTCATTTCCCCACTTTTCCATTTGGGCTCACCACTACCCCCCCCCCCCACACACACACACACAGGTGTTCACAAAATGTATGGTGATGGCTCTGGTCACGACTTATATGCAGCATAATGGCATGCAGATCTTCCCATATTTGGACAATTGGCTCCTGGCAGCTACCTCTTTGGAACACATCACTGAAGTAAGGCAGTACTTACCCACATCTGTCGGTCTTTGGGAATCACAATAAACATAGCCAAGTACAAACTGCAGCCATCCCAAGACCTGGTCATCTTAGGCTGTTGCACTGATACAACTACTCAATTTGCAGGTCTGCCTCATGAGAGAATTTCATCATTAGTAGATAAAGGGTTGCTCTCTCAGGACAGACCATCAGTGTGAGGACCCTTAGGGTGCTAGGTAAATGGCTACATCCATTCACATAGTACCATATACCAGACTACAGATAAGGATCCTACAGTGGACACTCATACAGTCAGACTACTGAAAGAAGTCAAAATAGTTTACTATGATGGAACAGTATTCAGAACCTCTCAAATGGGTACTGTTTCACCAAGCCAATTCCTAAAGCAACAGTGTTCCTTTGGGTTGGGGGTGCACTTCATGAACAGGATGGTACAAGGTTCATGCATGTCAGAAGAAGCCTTCCTGCACATCAACATTCTTTTTTTTTAAACACACCTTTATTGAATTATCACTTGTGATATAGGCGATTTTACATTTATACAAAAGTAATCAAATTGTATTAACAAATTAACATTAACAAACATTATCATATTATCTAAGCAACATTACATAAATTATTCAATCCCTTCCCCTTTTTCTTTTTAAACAAGAAATATCTTTATTAAACCATCACTTATAACATAAGCAGTCATACGTTTGTATAAATGAAAACAAACCCCACCGACACAATCTTAGTTGCAATCACTTTACATCACAAACCATACTGACACATTCCCAGTTGCAGACATTATATATCACGTATAATCTGCACAATCATTTTCAGTCAAACATTACATAGTTCATTTAAGTTCTGCCTTCTCTTAAAACTCATTCCTCCGTAGTATGTATTGTTCCCACAATTCCCATTTTTTTCTATGTAGTTTGCTCCTGCCCTTTTCTAAAGATCTCAGTTCTACTCGTTTTATCTCTGTTGCTATATTCACTACTTCTAATATAGTTGGCTTAGATTTTGATTTTGATTTTCTAGTAATTGCTTTTTTGGTAGCCACCATAATTAGACACAGCAAGGCCTTACCATGTCTAGGCAATTCCGATTCTGTATCATAGCTCAGAAAAATCATATCCCTCGTCACACTAATTCACCCACCCAGCATCTCCTATAGTGCATTCCACAGGGAATCCTTAAAGTCTGCCAACCCACTGCAGTCCAAGAAACTATGTTCCCAAGTACCTCTTTCTTCCTGTCACACCTCCAACATGTGCTGTCCACATGAGGTAAAGTTCTCTGGAGTCTACTTGGGGTATAAAAATATCTATGTAAACATTTCAAGCAAAAATCCTAAATCTTCTAGATTTTGTTGCATATTTGGGAGACATACATATATCCTCACATTGTTCCTTTGTGAATTGCTTAGCCAGTCTCTCTTCCCAGCCCTTTCTAACCTCCTCTGATTGATTCTTGTAGTTATCATGCAATATTTTATATGCTCTACTAATTATTCCTTTTTTAATGGCAACTTCTGTTCTAGAGTCCAGTAAAAACTCTACCAGTGCTGTTTTTTTCATTTAGGACCCCCTATTTCTTTCTCTTTGCTTATATTCTGATATCAATCCTTGATAGGGAAGGTAATCTCTAACCTGCAGTCCAAATAAATTCTTGGCTTCTTCCCGTTCTGTTACCTTTCCCTCTCTAGTTATTTGCTCCCAATACCTTGGTTCCTTTGCCAGTTTTCTCCAATAAATTCCAGGCCCCTCTTGCCTATTGTCTGTATCCTTAATTGCAGTCATCCCTATTGGCAGAATCTCCTTTTTCCATTCTTGTGTTGGCCTAGTTCTCAGAATACTTTCTGCTACCCTATGGATAGAATATGATTATTGTTATTCTCATTAAAGGCCTGCATCCAAATTCCCAGTCTTTCCTTGTTTCTTGAGGGAGCATCATCCCTTTCCCGTTTGAATTATAGTTTTCTGCTTGTGCTATGTATAGGAGCCATAAGTGTGTAGCTCTGAAATACCTCTTCAAACTGAGTAACCCGGATCCGCCCTATTCTACTGGAAGAATCAGTTTATCCCACTTCACGCTTGCCATCTTCCCCTTCCAGATAAAGTCATTCAGCTCTTTATTAATTCCTATCCACAACTTCTTCTCTGGTTGATAAAAATATGCCTGACCTGTGTATAAGACTAAAGGGACTAAAAACATTTTGACTGTTTGGATATTACTATCCAAATCTATATAACAAAGCTTCCATTTTCTCAGATTTTGTATTATCTTTTGTTTAGTCTCCTCCCACATATTCTTAGCTGCCACACTAGAATAATTTTTAACCCATACTCCTAAATACTTCATTTTATCATGTCCCCATAAATACGGATATTGCTGAACCAATTTGTGTGTGGGTACATAATTTACCGCTATTGCCTTTATTTTAGCTTCATTAATTTTGTATCCTGAAAAGATTTAAAACTGTCTCAAAATTTTCCACAGCACTGTAATGTCTCTTTCTGGTTTTGTCAGGTATAAAATAATATCTTCTGCAAATAGAACCAACTTTTCTTGACTACCATACCAGTTGTATCCTTGAATTTCTTAGTTACTTATTTTCTTTGCCAGTGGTTCTAAATATAATGCAAATAACAAAGGGGAAAGAGGACACCCCTGTCTGGTTCCTCTGCTCAAGCAGAAATTATCAGAGAGGATCCCACAACTTTGATTTTTACCTCTGATCCCTCATATATCCTCCTAATCAACCTTATAACTTTTTTCAGGAAATGCAAATGCTTCCATTGCCCTGCTCTTAACGTCCCAGTTTACTGTGTCAAATGCTTTCTCTATATCAAGACCTACCAATAACAATGGTATCTCCTTACATTCCGCTTCCCTCTGGATCATTATTCTTCTCTTAGTGTTTTCAAATGTTTGCCTCCCCTCCACAAAACCACATTGATCCATATCTATTAATTTTGGCATTACTTTTGTCATTCTTTTAGCCATTTTAAACACGAACACTTTATAATCATAGTTTAGTACTGAAATGGGCCTGTATGACGCTGGGTCTGATGGATCTTTACCCTCTTTAAGTATTACAGCTACCACAGCTTTCTTCCAGGATGTTGGTACTTCTCCTCCTATTAAAATGCTGTTAAACAGAACCATCCAGATCTTTATCAGTTTTTTCTCTCCTAGCTTCCAAGCTTCCACAGGAATGCCATCTATTCCTGAGGACTTTCCTGTAGAGTTTTTATATAGCACATCAACATTTTTGCGATGAGGGCAGTTCTCTTAGCATTGCAGGCATTTCAGAACATCCTACCCCTGACTACAATTGCCATACAGTCAAGCAACATGGTAGTGGTATGGTACATCAACAAGGGAGAGAAGGCAATCTTACCCCCTGAAAAAAGAAGCCATGAGAGTGTAGAAGGGGGTGCTGGCCTCCTTCTACTTTCTAAAAGCAATGCGCATACCAAAGGCATCTAACATAATTGCAGACAATTTGAGCAGACAGATTTGCTCCTGAATTAATGGTCTCTCAAACCCAAAATGCAAGAAGTATATTCAAGATATGGGGACAGCCTTGTTGCAGACGTTTTGCTTCACCATTTAACAGCAAGTTCCCCTTCATTATCAATATAATTTCTCTAGGACAGTCAACAAGATTCTCCCACAATTGTTCCCATTGTCTCCTTTATGCTTTCTTTCATTTCCTTTGATTCTGCAGGCTCTTACAGAAAGTGTGCAAGCCCAAACTCATTCTCATAGCATTGGTCTGGTCTCATCAGAGTTGGTTCTTCTGGCCATGGCCTCATCTAACAGAAACCCCTATCTCGTCCACAGAGCTCCACTCTGCCATTGCACCAGTCCAGGATGCTTCACATGGACATTTAACCCCTCAGTCTAACTGCTTGTTTTCTCCATTTCCCATGATGGCTAGGAACCTGCAGTTCCCTGAAGAAGAAGAAACCATCCCTGAAGAAGTAATGGCTCTCTTTAAAGCCTCCCAGAAGCATTCTACCAAAAAGATTTACAAAGGTGAAAAAGAAAAATGTTTACTGTGTGGTCCGAGAATGGGGACATTTCCCTGATACCAGCACTGTTGGAAGAATTTTCATTGTTCCTTACTCAACTATAAAACAAAGGAGTAAACCTTTCCTCTATTAAAGTACACCTTGCAGCGAACTCATCCTTCCATGAAGTTTTCCAGTCATTTCTTGGAAGCACATAGGTCATGCAAAGCCTTCTTGGAGAGAGTCTTTCATTTGAGACCCCTGTTAACTAGACCAGTGTCACCTTGGGATCTCAATTTTGTTTTAGAATCTTTAACAGTACCTCCTCCCTTTGAACCAGGTAGTTGGGTAGACATCAAGTTTCTTTCATGGAAGACAGATTTCCTAGTAGCTATTACGTCTACAAAGTGGGTGTCAGAACTTCAAGCCTTGTTTTCATAGTTTCTGCATATAATTCTCCATCAAGACAGAGTTTCTCTGAGAACCAGTTTATTCCTACCTAAAGTCAATTGGCAGACTAATTTAAACTAATACATTGACCCCGTTGGTATTTTTCGCAGAGTAATCTAATAGAGGGGAGAACTTGTTACGCTGCCTCAATGTTCACAGGAAACTATATTTTTATTTGGATCACACTTAAGGCATTCAAGAAAGATGAGCAGATTTTCAGTAGTTTTTTTTGCAAGCTAAATTGGACCTTAAAATCTCCAAAACTATTCTGGCAAAATGGATTACTGACTGTAGCTCTTTCTGTTATGCCAAGACAGGAAAACAATTACATGTACCTTTAAAAGCACATTCTGTCTGGGGTCAAGCCATATTCCTAAAATTTTGCAGAAGCTAAGAAGACCAACTACTATTAAATAATATTTTTCCAAAAGGACACTACCCTCTTTTTGCAGCTAGGAAAGGGTCTTCCTCTATTGTAAGTGAAACTGCTCTTAGTGCCAAATGGTTATTATTAATTTATGTAATTTACGTAAGAATGTCAAGCGAACCACAAAACCTATGAGTATGACTAGAGGCATGGTCTTTAGGGTGGTATCCCTTACTCTGTTTCCTTTATTTAGTTATTTTTGCTTCCATTACATTTTGTTTTGCATAGTTAGTCCTGGCGCCATGCCAGAGTGAGGCTGTTCTGTACATTAAGCCTCATAGTTATTAAGCCTGTGCATCTCCCACCAAAACAGTATAGTGAATCAAACTTTTGTGAAGAAAAGACCTTATTTGCAAAATAACATTCAGATAGCTGTATAATATGACTGGTGACTATAACTTTGCAGCTTTTTCTTACTTGTATCAGCTGCCAAGATCCTATCATGGAGAAGCCTTCTGCTTGTAACAGGTCCTAACTGTTGGGTGATAAAGTGCAATAATTGTTCTTTTTACTGTGCATGTCATGCTCTTCCCTGGAGAGGAAATTCTCATAGTGGATACATTGTGTGCCTTAACTCCTGAATACCTATGTGGTGTGTGATGTCACATCTGTAGCCGTCTGTATACAGCTTGCATTCCAGAGCTTTTTTTTGAAAATTACATTTAAAAGCATGGGAATGATAAATATAAATGTTTTGTGATTAGTAGGAGCTATTAAAACTGCACAAATAGCAATGCTACCAATAAGAAATATTCTTTACAGTGACAGTAGTCAGTGCATTCTTAGTTATTCCAGAAATACTATCATATATTATAATGCACATGAACCATGAACTCCAAATGATATTTTTTGCTAAACTTTCACAAGCAAATGATTTTATCTTGGAAACTGTACAACATAGACATATATTGTTAGAACATTTTTGTTAACTAGACATACACTTTCACATGACAACCAGAAATTACTCTATGTGCACATGTTTATTGAGATAGTGCCCTTGTACCAACCCTGATTAACTCCTTAGATACCTTCCAGCTTCATTTTATACCTTCTTCTTCGTCTTCTTTCGGCTTCCCCGGTTAGGGGTCGCCACAGCAGATCACCTGTCCGCTCATGATTGGCAGTGGAGTTTTACGGTGTCGAATTTGCCAGCCCAGCACCCAACCTTCCACAGAAGGCACACACATGCACACACTCACACCTAGGGGCAATTTAGAGTGGCCAATCCACCTACAGCATGTCTTTTGGATGTGGGAGGAAACCAGAGCACCCGGAGGAAACCCACATGACCACAGGGTGGACATGCAGACTCCACACAGAAGGCACCCCAGCCAAGGATCGAACCGGAGAACCTCTTGCTTTGAGGTGGCAATGCTAACCGCTGCCCATTTTATACCTACTGCCTTTTAATGTCTTTAGGTTGTTACCTATTTCAGCATTATATAATTTGTAATCACTGTGAACTGTTATTTTTTAAGCCATGCATAATATCAAAAACTGTGAAACCTTATTGTTTTTCCTCTGTGATGACAACACTTTACTGTCTCAGTACCATGCTGTGTAAAATCCATTGTCTCTGAAGGGGTTCTATGAGCTGTCTGTCTGCCTCTTAATTTGTTATGTATATATGTGTGACTGGAGCTTTTCTCCCCGGGCCTCCACTGAAAATTCACATGTATCCAGTCGGACTATCCTGGTCAACAAATGTAAAATAAATAAATAAATTTACAAAAATATGAAAACATATGATGTGAAGTTGTCCAGTCTCACCTTCAATCTTTACTGATGGGTTCAGAACCGATCCTCGGTTCCGACTCGGCCATTTACTAAAGCTTGAGGTCTTCAGCTAGGTCGTGGCTCACTCCCTATCCCATGATGCTGCAGGACATTCCCCAGATCTCGTTTGTTGCTGAAACGGATCAAGCATCTGATTCTAGCTCTGGCTAAGTCAAATTGTTCTTTTTTCCTATTTACAGTTTAAATACAACATTTTGAAATATCTTATACTGTTTTAATAGTTTTGCTAGTTCCCTTTCCTCTACACATCTTTATAACGCGTCTGCCTTTAGAAATATAGTGTTTGTTGTTTCCTGTTTGGCCAAGTGTTTTTAGGCCTCAAATCCCCTATCCCTTTAATGTTAGATACATACATATTGTAGTCTTCATAATAGAGTAGTTTAAAACTTTTAGGTAATTAATAAGGTTTTTCTTATTTGTTATCAGCCTGTGTTTAAGGCTTGTTTGTTTGTGTGTGTGTGTGTGTGTGTGTTTGTTATTATAGATATTGAGCCCGTTTTAGTTAGAGGTCTGTTCTTTATATTACATTGTTATGAGTCTTGTATTTTTGACAGAGTGCTATTTTTCAGCAAAAGGTGTGCAATTGTTTGTGTGTGAATTTCTTGTTATTTCTCTGTTAGCTCGGTTATCTTAAAGTGCTATTTAGCCCATTTTAGTTAGAGGGCTTGTTTCCTTCTTATTGTGTTTTTTAATTTGTATCAAAATGTCGAAGTAGCCTAAAGAGACTAAAGTGTCGGGGTTTAAAAGATGCCCCAAGTGTTCACAGAAAATGTCCATTATGGATGGTCACACTAATTTGTGTTTATTGTCTGGGAGCCTTGCATTTACAGGAATCTTGTTCGATATGCCATTCCTTCAGTTCAAGAGTCCTCCATGAAAGAAGGAATAAACTGATCCTTAAGGGCCTACTTAAGTCTACTTTTTCTGAATCTCTAGAACAGGGTCAAAGCCCTTCAAAAAAGTCAGTGTCTCCCTCTCAGAAATCAGACAAGGGCTCTAAAAGATCATCATCTGCATCGTCTGATGGATTGAAGCCGTCAAAAAAAATTCAAAAAGTATCAGAGCCTGTTGGACTAGTTCAACCTTCCACCTCAGTTCCATCTGTTTTGGGGCCAATGGTGTTGCAAGTTAGGAGCCGCTCAGCTGCCTTGGAGCTGGTTTCTCCTACACTTAGGTCAGCAATACTTCAGTCTGTGGCATCACCAGCCCCATCCTCTCGTTCTTCCAGGAGTCTTTCAGACTATGATATGGCCCATCTGGTGCAGAAGCTATTGAGGACACCAGTGCTGGCCAAAATTTTGTTGGAACAGACTCAATCGGCTTCGGAACAGAATAGAGCAGTCCCCTTTATGTTGATTCCTCTTCTGACCCAGACTGTGGCCTCGGAGCCAGAATGCATGGAACTGATAGAGATAGACCCATCAGGGCTGAGACCTACATCGGCATCTTCGGCTCTGATTGCTCTGACTACCTCGGTGCCATTTGAGGGGGTCTAGGAGCTGACACTCTCTGGTCGGGTCTGAGGGGGACAGTCAGACCGAGATTTTATCGGTTCTGAACTTGCCCTTTGGTGGTTTGGCTCGGTTGAGCTTGGCTCCTGCCTCGGTCTTGGAGCCTCCCCCTGTGGTGCTGGTGGGATCTTCTTGTTCCTTGGAACTGAAAGTTTCCTCATGTCATGGGAGGGGGATTTTGTGGCTATGGGGAGAGCTTTGTCCCCACGGGCATCCTGTCTGTCAGATCCTCCTATTTCTCCCCCTAAGGCACCTGTATCTGTTTCTGCACAACCCATCCCACAACATAGAGACCTGAAGCCTCAGGAAGCTGCAGAGGGTGAATGCCTCTCTTCTGGAACCTCTCTGGAAGCCCCATCCAAAGAGGCACTCCAAAAGAGACTATATAAGAGCAAACATTTGGACTCTGCAGAAGAGTCAATCATATCAGACATGGACCTCGATGAATCGGAAGGGTCCCCATGGTTGCCCTCTAAAGATGTCTCCATTGCAGACATCTTGGACGTCCTTAAACAGAGAGGCAGCTGAAAGACCATCATGCTTTCTGACAAGGAGTCCATGTACCTGAAGTCTTTTGGGTCTTGACCTTCCACCACTTGGGTGTCTCTGCCTTTCTATGAACTCATGGAATTAGTTTGTTGAAAGGTGTGGGAGTCTCCGGACACAGTGGAACCCATCCCTAGAAGGCCAAATAAATTCATAACATCCCTGGAAGACAAAAGTTTTCTTACTAAAGGTGTTCCCATAGATGCTATGAAGGTGGTGGCAGCCACCAAAAAGGAGTTATTAGAAACATCCACGTCTGACCATCCCCCGAACAAGGAGTCACGTACTATGGACAGATACGGTAAGAGCATGTTTTCTTCAGCGACCTTTACACTGTGGTCCCTGAATTACCTCACTCACTTCAGAAGGTTACAGAGAAATCTCCTAAAGGAGCTTGGGGATACTCTCCAGGGTACTGTAGCTGTGGGAGTGGCAGATAAAGTATCTTCCCAACTCTCAATCCTTAAGTCAGCAGTTAACTCATCCATGAGGCTTATCTTTTATGCAGGCGATGGAGCGAGTAGGTCAACGGGTTCAGGAATTGCCCTTAGGAGACATTCCTGGATGTGCATGTGTTCATTTGCGGAACCCTTCACGTCATCCTTCATTAACATCCCCTTCGATGGCTCATCACTTTTTGGGCCTAAAGTCAAAGAAACACTGACCAGGTGTGAACAGGAAGGAAAGATTCTCTCTGCCATTGGAGTCAGTTTTTCCACACCTTCTAGACCCTATCCCATGGGTCAAAGGGAGGAAAGATGTAGTTTCGAAAATCCCAGAGAGCCTTCCAAGACACACGTGGTGAACCCTCCTCCAGGGGCAGAGGAGTAGGGAATAATGGAAGACGCTTGCCACGTGGCAGGGGGGTCCGCAAAATCAGGGCAATCGAGAATCATTCTTCGGCAAGCCCTTTCAGCATGCCTGAAAGGAAGCCCATCTGTCCCCCTCTGGAGGCAGTCGGGGGTCACTTATCCTTGTACCCAGATGCCTGGCTCAAAATAACAAAAGACAAGTGGGTACAAAGGATCATATCCAGAGGTTACTCCATACCCTTTTCCATCCCACCCCCACTAATGAAAAGGATTACAGACATTCCACCCAGTCACAGGAAGCAATCAACCACAGAAGTTCAAAAGCTGCTAGAAAAAAAAGTTATCCAACCAGCTCCCACAGACTAGATAGGATCCGGAACTTACTCAAGGTTCTGTTTAGTTCCAAAGAAAACAGGGGACTGGAGACCCATACTGGATCTCAGCAATTTGAACAGATCTGTAAAAAAGACAAAGTTCTGGATCGTTACACTGCAGATGATACTCCCTTTTCTGGGGAAAGACAATTGGATATGCTCTATAGACCTCCAAGATGCTTACTATCACATAAAAATGGACAGGGCATCCAGGAGTCATCTGCACTTTTGGCTGGGAGCCATTCATTTTCAATTCCAAGCCCTGCCCTTTTGTCTCACTACAGCCCCCAGTGTGTTCACCAAATGCATGGCAGTGGTTATGGCTCACTTGAGACGTTCAGAATTCTGGGTGTTTCCATATTTAGACAACTGGCTCCTATCCACCACCACCACACCTCTATGTTCACAAGCAAGAGACACCATTTTGAATATCTGTGCTCAGTTAGGAATTATGATAAACTATGAAAAATCTGCCTTACTGCCATCTCAGTGTATCGTGTTCATAGGCGCAGAATTAGACAACATTACAATGAAGTAAATCTTCCGCTAGACAGGATACAAATTCTATGAGCACAGATTTGAGATCTACTCACAAAAACAAAGGTTCAAGCAAGAACAGTTCTCAAGGTATTGGGTACGGTGGTGGCAACAATCACTATGACCTCCCCTAGCTTGAATGCATATGAGGATCTTACGGTGGCTCCTATTCACACAATGGTCTATGCAGTAACTTCCGATGTCACATCAGATAATGCTAACAGAAACTTGCAAAAGGGACCTTCATTGGTGGCTACATTCAGATCAAGTAACCTTAGGTCATCCTTTCATTCTCCCACCCCCTTTAGCCACATTGACCACGGATGCTTCACAGATAGGGTGGGAGGGGACATTATCAGGGAATGACAGCCCAAGGCACGTGGCACGATTACAAGGTCCATTTGCATATCAGTGTCCTAGAGATGAGAGCAGTGCTTCTGGAGTTGCAGGCATTTCAACACTCTCTTCCACCGGGAAAAATTGCAGTCCAGACAGACAACATGTCTGTGGTTTGGTTCATAAATAAACAAGGAGGAACCAACTCTTACCCCCTTTGTCGAGAGGCTCTCAGAGTATGGCAGTGGGTGACTTCCTCCCCAAGTTTTCTGATAGCAATGCACATCCCGGGAAATCCAATGTGATAGCAGACAAACTCAGCAGAGCAATTCAAATGCCTCATGAGTGGTCCCTGAAACAAGAAGTGGCGGAAATGATTTTCCGAAAATGGGGCCAGCCTTGCTGCGATGTTTTTGCCACATCCATGAACACAAAATGCAGAAGCTACTTTGACCTGATCCCCCTCCAGGGGAATTCCCAAGGGATGCACTTGCACATGATCTATAATATATTATTAATAAAACCAAATTAATTGAATACAAGTGGATTAATTATTTTTGAGCAGATAACTTTCCTGGGTTTAACACTATTGTTAGTATAAAACCTATTTTAAAAGCTAGGCATGATTTAATATAAATGTCATTTGTTAGTTGTATTCTAAGCATTTAGTAATGATTTTATTTGTTTTTATTGAATACTGTGATTTTTTAGAAGGGCACTTTAAATGTAATTGTTGTTAATTAAGTATGTGAGCGGATCGGTTGTATTGTGATATAAAAGATTTTTGTAAGATGCTGGTTTTATACACTGTTATACTTGAAAGCTTTGTGTTGTGTGACCATTAAACTACTGTGTGTTGGACTTTTGTTTTTTTTGCATTTATATTTGTTATTCTTCAATGACAGGGTGTCACTCCGAACAAATCCAAGATTTCTACCAAAGGTATGTTCAGACACTAATTTGAACCAGTCTATAGATTTGCCAGATTTCTGTCAAAATTATGACAATAAGATAGAATATATGCTTCACCAGCTTGATGTGCATAGACAGTTGCATTTCTATCTACACAGGACAAAAGAGTTCAGAAAAAACTGACCAACTATTTGTATCTTTTGCAGATTGCAAAAAAGGCATGCCTGTAGCAAAAACTACTCTATCAAGGTGGCTGTCAGACTGCATTTAGTTCATTTATAAGTCAGTAAATAAACAGCTACCAGATAAAATAAAAGCTCATTCTATTAGAGCTGTTTCTACCTCCTCTGCATTTCATCTAAAGTACCAATAGACACTATCTGTGCAGCAGCTACTTGGGCGAGATCTCATACCTTTATCACTCATTACAAAATAGGTTTGGCCTCTAGGGACAGGGCCTCCTTGGGATCCACAGTTCTGAAGAATATACTCCTGTGAGCCATCCAAGAAAGATGCTGCTAGGGATGCTGTCCCATCAGTAAAGAATGAAGGTAAGATAGGACAACTTCATATAAAGAAGTTATGTACCTACCATAACATTCCATGCGAGTTGTCCATCTCTCCTTCATTCTTATGTACCACCCTCCTAACCCGTTTCCTTAGCTCCTGGAGGAACGAGAGGTCACAATTTGTTTGCCTGACCTCATGGTGTTTGACCCTTTTCTCTTAGCTTATCAGCTTACAATAAGTCCTTTTTTCTCTATGCAAGTATAATTGATTACATACTAGTATTTCTGTGTCAGCAAACAAGATCTGGGGAATGCCCTGCAGCATCATGGGATAGGGAGTGAGCCACGAGCTAGCTGAAGACCTCAAGCTTTAGTAAATGGCCGCGTAAGAACCGAGGATCAGTTCCAAACTCATCAGTAAAGAATGAAGGAGAGATGGACAACTCCCATGGAATGTTATGGTAGGTACATAACTTATTTTTTAATTGTATAATTAGCAATATAAATACCACTGAATAGCTCTCAAGATTTGCAACTTACAGTGCAAATATCAAAAATAGCTTTCTTCAATAACATCTAAGGTGTTACCTGATGTGATGCAACAGTTTGTAAGTCACTTGTTTTTTGAAGTGTGAAGTATATATGTAAATATTGTTTATTGTCATAATTACTAATATACAACTAGCAATATGTCCTGTGTAGTTGATATAAATGGACATTGACAATGAATTTTCCCATCTCCCACCATGGCATATTACATCATACCCTCAATAACATGTGGGCTCTCAATTATGAAAATATGAATAATAAGTTACAAATAGTGATTAATTCTCTACTGTAGCACATCCTAGGTTATCAGTCTTATTATCATTTTATTAATAACTCTTTACACTTTATAATAACTGCCTACTGTTGCTGGTAAGTTGCTTAGTCAAAGAACCCAGATCCCAAAAAGGTCTGAATGCCATAAGGAGCTATGGGTGTGAACTGGAAATATACAAAAAGGTGCTATATGCTTGAATAAGTTAATGGTACAATGATTTTTTTCCAGAGGAAGGCAGCCTTTCTATTTACAACCATAAATGAGTGGCAGTAGGGCTTGACCTATTATGCCATCTGCATTTTCAGTAAACCACAGTAGAGTCTAATGCTGTTTCTGTCTTCCTTAATTTTGAAAGATGTTTCTTGGCTTTTGATAGTGGTAAGAGAATTCCAGTAAAACCAAGAAAAGACTGAATGTATTATATTTTCAGGCATTCATAGCTTCTAGGTTGTATCTGATCATTGCTCACAGAAAATAAAATTGAAAAAAGTTACTTATTGTATAAACTGTTAAACCCATGCTGCAGTGTGAAGGCTGGATTAAGACTGCATTTATGAATTAAGTATACTGATCCTGAAATTCTTGGTTCTGCTGAAACATGGATAAAACTAAATGCCTGCTTTTCATTTTATATACAACGACCATACCTTAACAGGGGACATGAGAATTAAATTGCTGGTGGTGTTCTTACATTAATTAAAAATGCAGTTAAAGATATACATCTTAAAGTCAAATCTGAATACCTCAGAGTATAAAAACAGTCCATATTGGTTAGACATGGTATTCTCCTTAGCAGACTTACTTAAGCTGTATATAGCAGTAGCTATGTTCTTCCACCAGCCAATATAGAAGTATTTTATGAAATAATACAAACTATAACTGAAATTTAATAATATAGTCAATGTAATAATTAATTGGAATACTTTCCTTTAATAATTCAGTATATTAAAATTGGTATCAGACCTATTCCAAAAGCAGGAAAAGATATACTCAGACCTAATGATTATGAATATCTTTCAGATGCTAATTTGTTTCTACACTGCCAGATACACTTAGTGGTCACAGTCCTTTTCTTGTACTATTTTCATTAAAAGGCACAAGCATTCCTTCTGGAATTATTATGATAAGAGCACTTTCAAAGTATAAAGATGTACTTCATGCTGAATTTGAGTGGACCCTTCTATTATTCCCTACTAGTGAAATACATAAAGAAATGAAATTAACTGATGAGGCCTATCATGAATGTAAGATAACTGGAAACCCACAGGACCATGAGCCCCCCCACCCCAAAAAAAAAAAAAAATCTATCAGCTAAAATGAAAAGAAGCAACATCTACTTACTTATCATGCCAGTGAAATATTTCTGATCTTAATTTGAATTACTCCACTTCTTTATGTGACCCTATTAATGCAAATCAATACAGAGACTTAATTTAAAATGACCATTTTAGTACTATACTAAACATAGCAATGTCTAATGTCCAGTATGAACACTGAGTTCTCTTCAGCTGATTGTTATCCTACCTTCCTTAGGAATGTCTCTCCCAACACATGCTTATTTACAAAAGCTTTCTAGAACAGCTGGACCAAATCCTTGTGCTATTCATCCATCCCCATTTTTCTTGGCTGCTCATGACATTTCTAAGCCTTTTGTGCATGTCTTTAACAACAAGTATACTGCATAATCAGTTTAAGCATGCTTCTGTAATTCCTCCTTGTAAAGCTGCTTCACTATCTGTACCTCAAGACTGTTGGTCCAGTAAATTATATAGAGAAACTTGTCTGTTTTCATATATATAAACACATCAATAATTTTGGCCTATTACCTGATTTCCAGCATGGTTTCATGGGATGGTAGAGGGCTGTAAGTAATATTTACACTGTGACTGATTACAGTTTAGTCCTTCTCAAAAAAGAGGCCTTGCTGGGGGAATATTTGTTGACCTTAAAAGAGCATTTGAAATTGCTGATAATGAAATCTTCATGAAAAACCTATATATGAATGGATTTAGTGATAGTGCACCTAAACGAATAGTTAATTGTCTAAGTAATATAACTTTTAAACTTCAGTCTGCTAAACAGCTATCTATGTTAGGGACTTTCGCAGCACTTGTTTTTCAGAGATTGGCTTTGGCCATATCTTTTTCTCCCTTTATACATTATATGAGACCAACAGCTGGTGTCAGAACCATGACTTTAAGCTCAGTGCCAAGAAAATGTGTCATCATCCCCTTTGGGAAAAACCCAGTTTCCATGAATTACCACATCAATGGTAGTCCACTGAACACAGAAGGCATTATAAGAGATCTGGGAACACAAGTTGACAGCAACCTCTCTTACGATCACCACATTTCCACTGTGGTCAGAAAGTCCTTCTATGTGGCACATCTCATTACTAAGGGTTTTGTATCGAGGAAGAAAGAGATCATTGTCTCCCTCTACTCTTCTCTCATTAGGCCAATCACCGAGTAAAATGTCCCATTTGGCATGTACCTCACTAGACACCTACAACAACTGGAGAGGCCACAAAAATACCTCACAAAGAGGATCCTGGGCTTTAAACACTTGTCCTATATGGACAGACTCAAAAAACTCCAACTATTCTCTGTCTCATATTGCCTACTTAGAGGCAATCTCTGCTTGACTTACAAAGCCATGTCTGACCCAGCTCTGTTAGAAATGCTACAGCTAAAGAAATCCCAATCCCTGCACACCACATGCTCCAGAGACCTCAACCTCATTACCACACTCAACAGAACATGCTGGAGGGACAGATTCATAACCCAGCGACTGCCCATGCTATGGAACAGACTTCTCATACATGTCAAACAGAGCACCTCACTGGCCCTCTTCAAGAGAAATCTTGATGAGTGGATAGGAAATAGAAAATTCACTCCAGGGATCACTCCAGTGGCTCTGCTTGACAGAGGCACTGGAAACTAATGTCAGGTGGCACAATGCCAGGGTAATCCTATGGGCTAGGCTTGTAAAGGCTCCAGGCTGTTAGTCTAGTACACACCTATGAACCTATATTACTAAAAGTCTTCCATCTTCATTGATGATGTTATATGTAGATGATATTCTTATCCTTAGGTTTAGAAGATCTCTACTTCTCAGAAAATCAGTTACAGGATGAGTCTAACAAAGTGAGTTGCTACAAACAGTCTTTCAATAAATACTAATAAAATAGTTTATTTCTGTTATGAACTAATACAAATACAACCAGTAGATGTTGTTGTTGATTTACATAGAAATCAATTACAAAAAAGCTCATATTTATAAGTACATAGGGCAGTTGTTTCATCCTTTTCTGTCATTTAAAGAATATGCAGAACTAGTGGTGGATAAGGCATCATCCAAGTGTAAGACATGCTATAATGTGTCCAGTCATCTCACTTCAGACTCCAGAAGAGCAATATAAAGAAATGTTTTAAAACCCATTCTAAAGCATGGCCTTTCAGTGGAAGCTAAACTGCAGTCAAAACATTCAGCTTCTCCAGATTTATATTACTAAAATCTGCAGATTCTCAACCCCAGCTCCAAATGCTAAACATCACTGCCTTCCTTTGGAAAAGGCCATTTGACAGCCTGTTACTGCTTGAGCAGTTCTGCTCTTATAACTGCAACCAGCTATTAAGTTAGTTACAAACAAAAAGTAAATATGAGGAGCTTATCTTATATTCTAAGAGCAAATGTAAAACAAATCCCTGACACTATATAGACTACCTTTATTGTTAGCAGTAGTAGAAAGGAGATTTTAGGAAAATTGCTCTAGCAACTTTAACCATTTACCTCTGGATATTAGAAATGAAGCAGACTAACATTAGGATCACGTTACTTAAATGTCTTTAGAAGACTAGCAAATGCCACTGTTTTAGACACATTTTTGTATTTTACTGTACTTTTTATAAATTTCATCCTCCTATACATTATATGTTGTTCTGCAAAACAAACAACTGAGTTTCTCATGTTCACTATAGTGATGTGAAATATAAAGCTGTAAATATTGAACCGTTGAGTATTCCATTCTCTTGGAACTGATACTAAAGTCATAACTGTAAATCTGTATGTATTCACGTGTTTGTGTTTTATGTTTTTTGAAATTGATGTCAAAAGCATCACTTTAAATATTGTACTACCTTTTGGTCTGGTTCATAGTTGAACGGGGGTTCGTAAATCAGTCCATCTACATGGAAACAAGCAAACAAACAAATAATTAAATACTATAGGGGCATTTCAATCATTAGTTCCCAAGGTGAGTATGTCACATGCTTTTTCTGTTTCTAAAGAGCAAATTTTCTCAGCAAGCAATAGCTCATTTTAAGTAGGAAATAAGCAAGTAACACTGTTCATGATAAAAGTAGTATGCTGACCATATGAGTAGTTCAAAGCAAACAGTTTGAAAACTGCAGGTATTAGCCTGTGTTTATATGATGAATGCAACCCAAACATTGTCAGTTTAGGATTTTAACTCAAAACTCAGAGAACATTTCATCTTGCAGTTCATATTTTCTTAAGAATGTGGTAATTTTTTAATTCAAGCCAAAATATTATTTCTAAAAGTCTCAAATGCACTTTTATTGTGCATGAGATATTGCCTTTCAGGTTGTATTTTAAAATGTTACCAGCACAAATCACATAAAACTGATTCACCATCAAACCTGCACCTGCAATTATGGCAGCTACACTTTAGTTTTTTTTTTTACTTAACACCTTTTCAGATACTAATGGATATTGAAATTTTAATGGTTATATTGAACTCTGTAATGCAAGTTTATGTTTTTTTTCTTTCATTTCCAGTGCATTAGTTCAAAACTTGGAACAGGAAAGGTTCAACGGGAGTCAAAAGAAAATGCTTTGCTTAAGAAAGAGTTAACGGTAAATGATATTCTTATGTATTGCTTTTAATAATTTAAAAGTTTTGCTATAGAATGATGCATTTATTGTTTTTTTTCCTCATTTTTTTCAGTATAGCTACATTATTCAGGTCTATATTAGAAAAGAGAAGTGATGAAAGAGCATTCGCTCTTTCGTCGATACGTAAAACCCGAAGTCTGAAAACAGCAAAGTTATGGAACAGCGATTGTTTTTCCCAGGGAAAAAAATCGCTGGGCCCTTCTCAGGACTTTGTTGTTTTTTCCACTGTGGTGCAATCTCAGAGTTGGTAGATTTAAGTAGGGGGGATGGGGGGCACAGCCCCCACATATCGGGGGAAGTCCCCCACTTTATTTTGTCTTTATAATTTTTTTTTTTTGAACAGCGATTTTTTTCCCCCTGGGAACAAAATCGCTGTTCCGTAACTTTGCTGTTTTCAGACTTCGGATTTTACATGTCGACAAAAGAGCGTTTGCCCTTTTGTCGTTTCATTCTTCTAATATAGACCCCATTATTCCCAGGTGGTCTACAGCTTTGTTATTGTCAATTTCACAGATAGGCAAAACTGATTCTAATGTTTCATAGGTATATTCATGAACTGTTGGAAACAGGAACAGAACTGAATCCCACGCACGTACGGCAAAGGTGGAAGTCAGTGGTGGCCTGTTTGGTTTTCTTGATATTCATGAACTGTACCATGGCAGATTTTAGTAACATACCTTACTTCATTGTTATATATAATGTTATTTATAATCATAGATCATTTGGCTTGAACTATTTTGAACATCAGCATGTTAACTTTGCTGTGGGATATGGTTCGCTCATCCTGGTCCAGTACATAAAAGCCCATTTAGTCAAAGCCAGAAGACAGAAATGGTACACTGCAAATTTATTTTTATTTCAGCAGCTGTTCTCCTTATCATCTGTGCAGGGAACTATAATCCTCGCATTCTTCAACAAATATAATTAACTGCAAGGTCACCAAACTGCTTCCATCATGAGTCATTCTGTTATAATTCACCAAGGAATCAACTCATTGAGCACAATTACTCGAAAAATCAACACAATAAAAAAAAATTAAATGTAAGCATTTTTGAAGAGGACAGGCCACCAGCACCCCCTGAACTTATTTATGCCAATTTCATGATCACACAAACATGAACACGGGAGGAATCTCTCAAATGAAAGGAATCACTGTTAGCACAAACTTAAAAACAACACCAGCAGTGATTTTCTTATGGAAAACAGTGATCTGGAAATTTAACCACTCTGAGTTGTTCTTGGAGAGTCTGATGTTCATTATTAGATCACTTTTGCAGTAGCCAAAGCTGCATAGGATATATCTGTCAAGAATCAGATTTCTGGCCAGCTCCGAAAGCTTTAGGGCACCTTCCATGCGCTGCTATAAACGCAGACATATGGGAGCCAGAAATTAGAACGTTCTTGCTGTTGAAGCAACAAGCAAGTTACGCTCTGTAGTGTGACATCTTAGGTTCTGCTGCAGGTAAGTTCTCCATTGGGGATTTCCTTCCATTTTTTGTGCAAAAAGTCTTTCTGTTCCATTCTGAATTTATGTCTAAGAACAAGGGGAAGAATTCTTGTGCTTCTCATATTCCCTGTAAAGATTACCACTTGTCCATTGTTTTTTACTTAGGGGAAGAACACAACATTCAGATTTTTCAATCTGTATGCCCTTTATCCCTAAAACTCTTAGAAGCAGGAATAATTCCCTCCTGTTACATTTAGCAAACAAATGTTAAAGGCTGTCACATGTAGAGTTCTAGAGCAAGGTTCCAGTTCCTGGCATGTTCCCTGTCCAGTCCCCAAGAAGAGAAAACTCTCCTGGGAAGCTTTGGTTTCCATTCCAGCTTCTTCTTTGCCTTGACCTTCTGCAGGAGTTTCCACTGTTGCCATGTTGGAGCCCATGGATAATCTGTCAGGTTCTTTTGACTCCTCTGACATTACCCCTCACAAAGCCACTGAAAGCCAAGAGACAAACATGTCCCACAAGACTGCTCATACATCCATTTCAGGCGGGGGAGAACAACTCTTGCTGGGAAAGGAGGAGGAGGAGGAGGAAGATGTTATTCTCTTACAAAGCTGTTTTGAAGCATTAGATTCCTGTGGAGGTGATTGTACATCAGAATGTTCCTTTTTGATAGATACTTCAAGGAAAAGGATGCACAGGCTTAAGCATTCTTCAGCTACCTTATCCCCTTCAGCTAAGGGAGTGAAGGAAGAATACTTTACCATTGCCAAATGCTTATTTAAAGCCTTTCAATCATTACAATCAGCATCTTCTCAATTATTTTCAAGGAAAAGGCCACCTCCACTTTGATTATGAGTCTGATGCATAGGAAGTAGGCTCTGATTATGCTGTCCGAGTTTATATACCAGATAAGTGGGAATCTGAATCTGAGGAAAATAAATCTTCAGATTCTCAAGCTGAACAGTTATCTTTTTCTGACACTGTGGGCAGAATGAAGGAGTTATTTAAGTGGGAATAAAAAGAAATTTCTGAGATCCAGCAAAGATATTATGAGTTGTTGGAAGTACGGGTAAATTCTCCTCAGCTCATGACAATCCTTCCAATTTTGGCTACCCTCAAGTATGCTTTCAACACAGCCAGTAGTTCTTCCAACAGTCAGCCAGCAGCCACTATGAAGTATGTTAAATTGTATAAAGTTCTACTATTTCAGAAATTTCTCTTTAAGAACCCTGCAGATCCTGCACTTACATCCCTTTCAAAATCAGTTTCCCCATAAGGACGGCGCTGCTTTGAGTTCCATTCCATTCCATCAGGCAAAGATGGGAGAGCCATTGATAGGTTTGTTAAAGAGATTTATACTTCTTCAACTTTAGCCATTCGAACAGTAAATTGTCAAGCTCACGCATTAAAGGCTGTTTTGACAATATGAAGAAGTTAATTGCTGATATTTCTTCCTTACACCAAGGAACATTTAAATTCCTTGATCTCTTCAGTGTCTTAGCCTACAAAGTTTCTGTTTAATGTTCATGTGGTACTGCTGATCTTGTTTCTAGGGCTACTGCTGGCTCTGTGTAAGTTATGAGCAGATTTGCTTGGTCACATGTCCAGAATTTATCGGAAGATGTCAAAGCAGAACTTTTCAATGCACCTTTGGATAAAGAAGCGTTATATGGCTCTTCCTGTGCTGACATTCTCAAGAAGGTTGATGAAAGGGGAAAGGTAATCCAATGGACTTCTCAGATTTTTCAGACTGCTATTCCCAAATATAATGGAAACTTTCCTTCTAAGGACCCTTTTATAGGAAACAGTTCAAACAATCCTAACAAAAGACAGGCAAACAAACTTTTAAAAAGCATTGACAGGAAGGTTCCAAAAATAAAGGAAGGCCTTCCCAAGCTCAGGGACAACCCAGAAGGGCAGATTAACTATACCTTTCATCAGTCTCCCTCAGTACCCTGGCTTCTCCGTTAATCCTTCTCAAAATCTATATTTCCGTTCCCTCTTTGGTACCAAATTATACGAAATATTTGTGTCTTAAGAGTTACACAGAAAGGCTACAGCTGGCAGTGGGGCTCTTGGCCCCATTTCAATGGATTACTTCCCATCCTGTCAATCAAACTTCCCTGTTTCCTCCTCTTCTGGATTAAATGCTTTCTCAGTGACTAATAGATCCTGTCCTACCACATCAGATATGCAGATAAGTTTACTCAAGGATTTTGCGGTGCAAAGAAAGACTGAACTTGGAGACATCCGCTGGACCTCTCATTTTTAAACCTTTGCATCAAGATTCTAAAATTCAAAATGCTTTCTCTAGAGTCTCTGTTACCCTTAATTCCTGTTTTCAGTTTCCTAACAACTCTAGACTTTTAAGATGAATATCACCACATTCCCGTTCACAAGGACTTCAAACAATTTTTGAGATTTTCTGGCTCTTGTTCACATTTTTGGTTTAATGTTTTATCTTTTTGGTTATCAACAACTCCAAGAGTGTTTACAAAGTGCCTAGCTCCAGTAATAACTTATTTCAGGTTATAGGGAATACACATTTTCCTTATTTAGATGACTGTCTTATTTTTGCAGACTCTTTTTTAGACTGTCAAAAATCTCTTTTTTTCATCAAGAACCTTCTTCTAAACCTGTGATTTCAACTAAACCTAGAAAAAACATCCCTCATTCCATGTTATGAGACCAGATGGCTTAATGGTTAAGGTCTTCGCCTCCATGCACAGGGTACAAGGTTATATCCTGCCCTCTGACCAATGCCTGTTTGGAGTTTGCATGTTTTTCCTGTGTCTCTGTGGGGTTTCTCCCATGTCTAAAAAACATGCTGAGTGTTTCCATCTCAAACTCACCAGTGAATGGAGCTGTGGGCAGCAGCACAGACTCTACACAATGCCCTATAGAGGGAAGAGTTCTACAGACCAACTGCTTTGGGCATTTACTGTGATGCGCAGTATCTTCAATGTAGGAGAACATGGATCACAAACAGGGCACTGTGGCAGGGCTAGCCAATCGAGGGTGTAAAATATGGCTCTAGGTGATTTGGTCATGTTGACTAATGTTGCCAAAAATTGGGCATGGGTAGTTACCAGTAATAAGTGGGTTGAAGACCTGACCTACTCTGACCCATGCCAGGGACCCTTGCTAACGGTGGGAGGGGTATATGTGCCCCATTTTCCAGTGTGTGCCTGCCATAAAGCCCAGCAGCCCTGGTCAATAAGCTACTGGCTAGCCGGTGTCTAGTTGCCCTGCCTGGGTTACCGGGGATAGCTCTGTTGAGCGAAATCTGGACATGAAACCAACCAACCTGCCAAACATGAACTGAGAATTGCTATGCTTAATGTAGGTTCACTGACAGGAAACAGCTTGGAAGTGAATGACATGATGATACAGAGGAGGCTGGGCATCTTTTGTATCCAAGAGATGAAATGGAAGGGCAGCGCAGCAATGCCACTTGGCTTGGGATCCAGACTTTACTACTCAGGTGGGAGGCAGACTAGAAATGGTGTGGGAATTGTTGTGAGAGAGAGGCTTCAGAAGGCAGTGAGGAATATCATCAGAATTAATGACAGACTCATGGCAATCAGACTCCAGTGTATTGATAGGGAAGTATTCATAATCTCAGCCTGTGCCCCACAGCAGGGTTGTGATAGTGAGGAAAAGAGTGCATTCAGACAGCAGTTGCATTACCTACTAGATAAAGCAGGACAACATGAATTGGTGTTGATAATGGGTGACTTGAATGCACATATCAGGGCAGACAGAACAGGATAAGAGAACTGCCTTGGTTCACATGGGTGGGGCAACAGGAATAAAGAAGGAGAAGCCATTCTAGACTTCTGTCTGGCAAATGGCTTGATAGTAGCCACCACATGTTTCAAAAAGAGAGACAGTCACAAGATCACAAACAAGACTAGCCAACACTCAGGTAGACTTCCTAGTAAGGAAAAGGCACTGGGGTAGAATCCATGATTGCAAAGTCATCCCCAGTGAAACAGTTGGCCCACAGCATAAACCACTAGTTTCCACAATCAGATTCTAGCAGTGGTCAGAGAAGGCTCTAAGGTCAACAGATACCAGGCTGAAGACCTGGAAGTTGACTGGAGAGAAAGTACAGCAGTTCTAGGAATTACTCAGGGCTCTAGCACCCCAAGAAGAGGAGGAAATAAGTGGAGTTGAAGAGAGACAGCACCTAAAACAGCATGTGTTAGGACTACAGAAACAATATGTGGCTGAGCCAGGTATGGAAATAAGGTACATAAGGTAAGCTGGTGGTGGAATGCAGAAGTCCAGGAAGTCATCAAAAGAAAGAAGGAATGCAGGAAGAAGTGGGAGATAGAAAAGACCAACCAGGCAAGGAAGGAATACTGGTTGGCTAACAAAGAAGCTAAGAAAGAAGTTGCAATTGCAAAGAATAGGGCATCAGAGGCACTCTACCAACTTCTGGAAAGTGACTCAGTAAGGGGCCAAAGAAACTACATCAGGTTGCAAGGCAAAGATAGAAAGATAAAGAAGATAGTCACACATCCTTCACAAGGGATGCCAGCAACAACCTGCTCACCAGTCCACAGGACATCAAAGACAGATTGAAGGAGTATTTCCAGCAACTTCTGAATGAAGAAAATCCCACAAAAGCTGTACTGCCCCAGAAACAGCCTATGATGAGAGAAGAAGAGGAGCACACCATAGAAGAAGTAAGAACAGCACTAAGGAAGATGAAGTCAGGGAAAACAGCAGGCTCAGATGAGGTCACAACAGATATTATAAAGATGCTGGGTGAGATAGGGGAGAAATGGCTCTTGAGGGTACTAATAGCAATGTGGGGAGAAAGGCATATCCCAGTTGACTGGAGAATAAGCATACTCATGCCAGTGTGCAAGAACAAAGGGGATATCCTGTGGGCAGTACAGAGGCATCAAACTCCTACCACACTGCATGAAAGTTCTGGAAAGGGTGATTGATAAACGGATACACAGAGTAGTAGAATGTAAGATGGGAGATGAGCAGTTTGGACTTAGATCAGGATGCAGCACAATGGACCCGATGTTTGCATTGAAATAGATACTTGAGAAGAAGCTAGAGATGAGGAGAGAGTCCAGCTGGGCACTCCTAGACTTGGAGAAAGCATATGACAAGGTCCCAAGAAAGCTGATATGGGCAGTACTGCAGTGGTTTGAAGTCCAAGAAACATTGGTAGAATTAGTGCAGGCTATGTACAAGGACCTAGTGACTCAAGTACGAACAGTGTTCGGCCTCACAGATGGATTCCCAGTGGGAGTGGGTGTACACCAGGGTTCACCTCTGAACCCACTGCTGTTCATATTGGTGATAGACTACATTAGCAAACAGGTTGGAGGGAACAGATCAACAAAGCTGCTGCATATAGATGATGTGGCAGTATAGGCAGACTCTGAGATAGAACTTCAGCAATGGATAGGAGAATGGAATGCAAATCTGAAGGCATATGGGATGAAACTAGCACAGAGAAGATGGTGGTAATGGCAGCAAATTAGGGAAATCAGTAGAAGCTGAGAATAGAGATAGAAGGGAAGATAGTGGAACAGATAAACAGCTTAAAGTATCTGGGAGGGGTGGTTGAGGAGAAGGGTAGGCTGAATGAAAAGGTCAAAGCTAGAATCAGAGGGGCTGCAGCCAACTGGCATAGAGTATCAGGTGTAGTCTATGACAGAAGAATGCCAAAGAAGCTGAAAAGTAAGGTGTATAAGACAGTGGTACGACTAGTACTACTGTATGGTCCAGAAACCTGGGCAGTAAAGGCAGAACAGTTGAAGAAACTAGAGATGATGGAATGAAGTGCCTGAGAAAGGTGGTAGGATGCACACTGTGGGATGGGTGGGAGGTTGGCATAGTGATTAAGGTATTTACCTTATAGATGCAAGGTACAGGGTTTGATTCTCAGATAGGGTAATTGGCTAGGCTTAAAATGGCCCACAAGGGCAGTTAGCCTAGTACTAATCTATGAAGAAATATGAAGAAATAAATAAACAGACGAAGAAATGAGGACATAAGAGCAGAAGCCAAAGTAGCTCCAATTGCAGAAAAAAATCACACAGAACAGATTATGGTGATTTAGGCACATGTAAAAAAGCAGAAGACAATCTGGTGAGGAAGATTTGGGACAGACAGGAAGAAATAAGAGAAAGCAAGGACATCCAGCAAAGAGGTGGAGGGATTGTGTGACAGTCAGGCATGAGTGTTGAAGTAGGCAGGAGTGTGGCACTGAATGGAGAGAGTTGGCGACAGTTAATACGATACCCCGACCCTATGTAGAAAAAAATGGGAAAAGGGGGGCTGATGATGATGAAGATTCCATGTTACAAAACAGTATTTCTAGCCAGTCTCCTAGATACTTCCCTGATGATGGCCTTTCTTTCTCAGGACAAAGTGGACTTTTGCAAGGAACTATTCCCAGTATTGTACATCTAGTCTCACATGACAGCAGGGGATTAATTTAGGATGTTATGATTCGTGTTTGCTACAATTCTCATGCTTTATCTACTCTAGCTAAACACCTTGTGAGAAAAATTCAGTTGTACCTCAAATCAGTCTGGCCCCAAACCCAGCACACCTTCTCCTTTCAGAGTCCAGTGCTGGGAAATTCACTTGTAGATGAATCATTTTTCTCTCATTCCTGGTCCCCCATTTCTACCAAATCTGTAATCATGGATACATTGGATTTTGCATTGGGGGCTGTGTCCAAAGTATGAAAATGCAAGGTCTGTGGGACCCTCAAGACAAAAAGTAGCACATAAATATCAAAGAAATGATGGCATTAATAAATGCTCTCAAGGCACTAAACCAGGACTCTGTTAGTCATCACATACAGCACCACAGTCATGTGGTACATAAACAAACATGAAGGGGAAGCAGGTCTTAGCCCCTTTGCAGATTAGCAGTCTTAGATTAGGAACTTGCTCTAGAGCTCAATGGATCTGTACAGTCTACTTACATTCTGTCAGAGAAGCTGAACAGAGCCAAGACAGATCTCCACGAATGGAAGTTGCATCCTGGGGTCTTTCAAGAAATGAACCACCTGTGGGAATTGTTTAAGTAGATTTGTCTGCTTTCAGTCACAACAGACAAAGAAGTTTTGCTTCAGGACTCCTTACGAAAAGGCCTGGAATGCATTGTCATTCCCATTTCCACCCTTTCTTCTAATAACCACAGTTCTTTTAAAGATGCCAAAAGGAGTCTGTAAAATATTATACCCACTTGCCCCAGGCAACAGTGGTTCTCTTTTCTTTTGAAATTGGCCAAGGGCAATTACCTCAATCTTTCTCACAGGCTGATCTTGCACAAGACAGGGGTTCTCTGATGTACTCCAATCTTCAAGGTCTTCAACTCGGTCATTTCTGCATGTCTCTTTATGGATTCCCCTTTTCTTCTTTGTTCCCAAGTCTAATTTAAAGTTCTCATTATGGAAAATAGTGTTACTAGTTGCTCTGATATCTGCAGCAAGAGTGTCTGAGTTGCAGTCTTTTATAGTGACCCAGCCATATCTTGTCCTTTATAAATATAGGGTTTCTTTGAGAACTAACCTTTCTTTTGTAATTAACATGTTTTCAGTCTATTCATCTCCTGTTTTCTTTACAGAACTAAAAAACAAGACGGAGATAATCTTGTATACTGTGGATATCCACATACAACTAAGATACTGTATTGACAGGACAAAGGATTTCAAGAATTCTGATCAACTGTTCATTTTTATGAAGGTAAGAGAAAGGGACAAACAGTATCCAAGTGAACATTTTCTAAGTGGTAATATTATGCCATTCAGTTTTTTTTATTCATTCCATGACACTTCCAGGCAAAGGCAAAGCCCATTCTACCAGGGATTTGTCTTCTTCTGCTGCTGCTTTGGAAAGGGGTTGACTCTAAACATATCCTAGAGGAAGAAATGTGGTCTTCTCCACACGTTTACCAAACATCACAAAAATTATTTTTCTCTCTAGGGCTAGAAAAGGATTTGTTACAACCATTCTCCAGAACTCATTGCCCCTCATCCTTAATCCTCCTCCCTTTCTTTCTAAGCTTTGGTATTCAAATCATGTATTTTAGGCAGCTGCAACAATGATCTAATGATGAACATAGTACAGTTGTATAAGTAAACTTACCATAACATTAAATGTCTGAGTATATCACTGTTGCAGTACAAACACCCACCCTCTATCTCCCTTTATTGTTTTATGCCAAGGTGAGGGCCTCTATCTTCTTTCCTTCTTTTAGTACATTTTCTTATCAGGGCTCTATCTTTCCTTGCATCTGAAGCATGAAAACTCTTTTTGGTTATTTTATATTAGCTCACTCTCAAGCTTTAATGTTCTTATGGGTGCATGGAAAGTGCCTGAAAGCTTTATAAGCTGGCAAGATGTCTGATCCTTGACAGAATATGTCCTGTATAGTCAAAGGCTACTGGAGCAGTGAACTAGTTGAACATTATTGTAAGTTTACTTACACATCTGTACTTTCCTTAGCAAGTTGTTATTACCAGCCATAGAACAACCCACCAAACATCGTGATAGATTACATACTGTATCTTGCTGATGAGTTGTCCTCTCAAGATCCCAGTCCTAAGCAAATGAGCTATGATTCACCAGGCAGTAACACAGTAACCAGATATCCTGTCATGTCTCACAGGCCATGTAGTTTACTAAAAGATTTTTTCTGCTTTTAATAACGTACATTCCAGGAAAGCGATTCCTATCATATATAGATATTAATTTGCTATTTAATGACTGGGTAGGTGGACTGGTCTGACCTTTTTCAGCCACAACCCAAAAGTATAGAAACAAACTCTGGCAACATGAATATTTAAGAAGCATACAGTACATCAGAGCAAATGTAAAATCATATGTTTTTTAAAGGGTCATCTTAGGTTCACAGGTAAGTATTAGGCTGTCAGCCCTTGCGGCATTTTAATCCTAACTAATTTCCCCTTTTGCTGCTTGAATTATTCTATTCTGTTTGGTATTAACTTGGCCTTACATAACTGGGAACAAACATATGCTTGTCTGAAGATCCTTATGCTTGTAACAGAGTCTCGTCTGTACAGAAACGTTGCAAAGATAAGAGTTAACAGTAAATCCAAAGTTGTTTACAATATTTGCAGTATGTACATGAAGTCCATATTGAATTTCAGCATTTCAGGAAACAAGCAAGACAACATTTAGGATAACAAGTAGGGAAATGTTGCAATGCTGGATGTAGCATGCTGTTATAATTACCATTTCACAGTGACTGTCTTGCGGGAGGTAATATGCTGTTTGATAGCAAATGGTGATGCCAACCATTGTCCTTAAAGCACTTGCACTCAGTTTGCTGATTGAACTGCTTGGACAAGGCTTTTTGTAACTCAGGAAGAGATTATTGGCCCCTTAATTCAGGTGGAAATCACTTCCATACATCATGTATTGTATGCTTCTTAACTATTCACAGTGCTTGATTTTGTTTCTATACTTTTGGATTGTGGATTAAAAAAGCCTAGCTGAGAGAAGTCAGTTTCTCCAGTAGCTGTTTTATATGGAGTTATGGATAGTCTGTCCTTGGGAACTCATCTGACAATATGTTTGTAGGATACTATATGCTTTTGTTCAGAAACAGACTTTTACCATACATTTCCCTTAAGACAATCTTCCAGTGTTTTTATATAGCCATTCTTTGGAGTTTTGGCATTCTGTGCTATGTAGGCATAATCTTTCCTTCTGAATTCAACTTCAGATGAGTTGAATTAGTGTGGCAAGGTAGTTCTGAAAATGCTCACTCCTTAACAGAAACTCCTGTTGTGTAAGTTTCTGTGCTATGGGAGTCATCCCTTTAATCTCATCCTGTAACTGTTCTGTACTCTAACAGCAACTTCTTTTTATAGGTTGCTTTCCTGTGAGTTTTACCCATTTTAATCCATCATGCAATTCTGTCCTTCACAGAAACTTCCCTTTTAGGGGTTTCTCTGCTATGGGTGTCACCCCGTCTAACCCATGTTGTAAGTTATCTATACCATGTTTTCATGTGCTTTTCCCTCTATCAAATGGGATTTTCCTTCTATTCCACATGCCTCTAGCAACATCTACAAGCACATCAGCATAGCTAGTTTCCTTAGTAGCATACCTGCTAATTTCTTTAGTAGCTCATTTTTAGTTTTAGTTTTCTAGGGAACGTTGTGCACACACTATACATTTTATTTTGCTTACTGGTCTTATCTTCTGAGCACTTTCTGGTATGCAAAATGTTGGGATTAGATTTTCTAATATCATTATCTAAAATATTTGCTTGTAAGTTTCTGCCTTAATCATACTACTTACTCTTGTCAGCAATTTTACTTAACATGATTCTTGTCTGTCACTAGTTTTAACCTTAATGCAGGTCTCAGAACATTTATCTGTGACACCTCTTGTTTTTCATGACAGATGACAGTGTGTGAAACTAACGCATTCATGCTGGCTGAAACTTCTAAATCCTCCATATTAACCTGTTCTTTAGATAAAAGATTCAGGTTTGGGAATTCCAAGATGGCTGCACACTGAGCAACAGCTTAACTTCAGCTCTCCCAGTGTGAAAAGCGAAACCGAGAAACAACAGCCAGTGATATTGTCACATTCACTACAATTCAATTACTGGCTAGTAGGTGCACTGCCTGGATGCCAGCAAAGATGAAACTAACATAGCCTAAAAAGAAATCAACTAGAAAAGGTGAAGAGAAAACACTGGCTTGGAAGAATCCTGCAGCTGTTCAGCTGATAGCAGTTCAAAATCTAGCTTTGGTACAAAACATGACTTCCAGTGATCTAGATGAAAAAAGTCAAATGTGCTCAGAGCTGATTAAAAAAATAAAACATTGAAGGGGTATTTCAACTCAAATAATAAAAGGCTAGAAAAAAATGGAAGAAGCTTTAAACAGATATTTAGATGAGCTGATAGAACTGCAAAAATCAGACGTCAAAAGGAAGAAAGGGGTGTTTGAGTATGAAACTGCTTTAGAAGAGATGTTTCAACAAACAGTAGAATCAGAGGCAGACCACATATGGAAAATCTGAGATTTTCTGCTGTAGCAGAGAAACTAGAAGGATCAAACTGTATTAATTTTATGGAGGCACAAATAAGCAACTAGATGAAAGAGCGTATGTACCATGTTGCATTTGTGAGATATGGCTGTATAAGAATAAGTGGAAAGAGTGGACTTTTTTGACTTTGTTAAACTTGTGCGGAACTGAAAAGCATTTGCCTCATTTCATGTCATTAATGTGTGAAAGGACTCTGAGGGGAGGGGAAGAATAAGAAGGAAAAAAGATAACTGTAAGAAAAACAATTTCTGTTCTTAATAGTATTTCTATGAACCTTTTCACAATATAAATTGCGTATAGTGCAGTAAAGTATTTTTAGTTGTTCTTGTATGTGACAAAGTTACTAAAGAAAACATATACCTTTTTTCTTCCTCTTCTCTTTCTCTTTTTTTGGTATTAAGAAATGTAGGCATAACAGTGCAAAAAGGTAACAGAAACTAGACAAAATAATATTTAAGTTAATAGACTATAGTATTGGGGTGGTTGAGGTGGGAAGTGTGGTGTAAATGTACGCAGATCATAATATGTATAGAGCTGATATGTTTTCTCTTACTTTTGTATAGGTGAATGTCTGGATTAAGACCTTTGGTTTAATCTATAACACATTTTATGTGGAAATAGGTAAATATGAGAACACCAAATATAATGAAAAGTTTTTGTTTAACAATAAATGTTTCAGCTTGTCTTTCAGGCTGCAGCAGAAGACTACATTTTTTTCTTTTTTCTCTTATGTTTCCATGGAGACAAGCTGATAATAAAGCAACAAAAGACAGAATGATGGTTCCTTCATGGCTATCATTTCATGATTCTGAAAGCATGCAAGTTGTTTTCACATGGGGAATAAAGATAAAGAAGAGCAGACACCAATTAGTGTATATAGAAGCACAGTCAATACCATGCGTCTTTGCTTGGTTAGCGTCAGTTTCAGGTTTATTTTAGACTGTGTTAGCAGCTGTCTATTTGGCTCAAATGTTCATTGGAAAATATTTAATATATTTTGTAAAGTGTTATATTGGAGGAAATCTTAAATGAAGTATTAAACTTCATTATTTGAAGATGTATATAGTTATGTGTGTTTGTAATATGTTACCAGGTTATGGGAGAGTTATGAGGGTGTGTTTGTATTTCCTTGTTTGAGGGGTTTTTATTAAAACAAAAAATCTTGTAAAACATGACATAGGTACCAATGTTGATGATAAGAAAAAACAGTGTAAAGGATTAACCTGCCAAACATTAATGGGTGCATGTATCACAAAAGCTGGAAATAAACATTTAAAAAAGCTGCCATATATAGTAGGTGGGGAGAATTACTTACTACCATAATGATAACACTTTCCATATTACATTAGAATGTGAATGGTCTCACAGGAAGAAACAAGAATGAAAGGATACTAAATTATACTGAGAAGTGCAGAGTGCAAATAGTAATACTAGAGAAGACACATTTGGAAATAACTGAGCATGTGAATCTGATAAAGAAGGGATTTCACAGTGGATATTCTGCAGAATATCAGGGACAAAGGAAGAAAGAGAGACTTGATAGAGGAGCTGTGGTAGTGATAGAAGAGGAAAAAAAGATAATGACAGATTTATGATAGTGAGCAGCTACTGGCAGTGGATTAGGATTAAACTGGCATGCATTTGTATTCCACCTAAAACTGCTAATATGGTGATTTAAAACATTTTGGGAGAAATAATCGGCTTTCAGCAGGGAATATTACTTATAGGTGGGGACTGGAATTTTTTTTGCAACAATGAAGATGTACTTGGGGGGGGGCTAATAGAGAAAATATAACTAAAGAGGGTAGATTTCTGGAAAAAAATGTATGAAAATATTTATGACAGATGTGAATGCAGTAATAGGAACTTGAAGAGCATTTATGTATTATTCGCCAAGGCAGAATAACTGGCTTGGCTGGACAGAAATGATATTTTGCATGAGCTTGTGCATTTAATTGAAAACTTTGCCACACATCTAATAACTATTTCAGATAATTTGCCAATAATTAAGCAGGATAATGAAGTAAAGATGAGATATTGGCACTTTCCCACCTACCTGTGAAAAAGAGAGGAATTTAAAGAATTGGTAGTGGAACTTATCTGGGAGTTATTAGGGAAGATTGAAAGTACTCCAGAAGTTACAATTAGTGAGTGGGATAAAATTAAAGTGGACTTTAAATATATGGTAGAAATAATAGTAGTTTAGAAAGACTGCTGTTAAACAACTGTTTTTTGATAAAATCCAGAGCATAAAAACTTTTGGAACAATGACTTAGGCAACAGAAAGTATAAAGGGTTGTTGCCAAGCTTAGTGAGCCTAAAACAAGAAAAATAACCAGAGATCCTGTAGAGGTATTAGAGTTATTTTGGAAATTTTATGAAATTTGTATAAAGCATAGATGTGGAAAAATCAAAGAAAAAGCACAGATTGAAATATTTGTGGAAGACTTAAATATGCCAAGGTCAGAGGCTGATGGAGTTCAAAAGCTAACAGTTAACATCGGAAGAGATTAGATACAAATGGTGATGTATAACCAATCTGCAGGAAAGTCTTCAGGAATAGATGATATTCTTGTGGAAGTTTGGAAGTTGGAAGGGAAGAAGGTGATAAGGATCTGAAACAGTATTTTAAAAAGAGGGGTGGCACCACCATCCCACACAAAGCTGTAGTAGTTGTAATACCTAATGATGGTAAAGACTCATATGCTCCAACTTTATATAGGCCCATTTAAATTTTGAGCCATGGTTATAAAATGTTTAGGTCTATAATGGCAAAAAGAATGGCAAAGCCGATGCCAAAATTGATAGATATAGAAACAATGTAAGTCTCACTATTAACGTAGCGGCTAGCAAACAGAGAAATTATTTGAAAAATCAAGTCGCAACTCCACAGCTGTAGTCAATTTCCAATACTTTGTGTTTATTCAACAGACCATTCGGTCCGGTTGATATGAAAAAAAATTTCAGCAAAGATAAAATGAGGCACTGACCCTTCGGTCCTGTTTTATTTACCACACAAACTCTTGACAACTTCACAACTTGAAAGGCAGTTCAGTAAAACAGCGTTAGCACTTACTCAAAATCCCAAAAACGGAGCTTTGACAAAACTTTAAGTGCTACTCAATAGTAGATGCTTTTCATGAAACAACATTTAGGTACACAAAGCTGCAAGGTCCTAAACTGGAAAATGCTCTCCCAAACACAGCTGAAATGTAAGTACCTTGAAACTTTCAAAATAGCAGATAGTACTCAAATAGAGATAAAAGTTCACTCAACAAATGCTATTAGCATATACAGAAACTCTTAAAAGTTCCAAATTAACTCGATAAGCGCTTTCGGTAAAACCTTCTTCAGATCATACAGGATAGGGACTCCATTAAATCCAAAACCTCTACCCACCATTGCCTTTCCCTACAATTTCTGAACTGGCTAGAACTCTCTAACCACCTAGACTATCTCCAACTAACCACTGCTCACAAATTAATATTCTACCCTGATAAATGCCCAGCCTTAACAAACATCCTTCCTTCGTACATCCCAAATAGATCTCTAAGATCTGAACACCAAAACTTAATCTCAATCCACAAACCCAAACGCCCTGCTGGCCAACTCCTTCTCTCCTTCTCTCTAGGCAGGAAATGGAACTCTCTCCCTCCTTCACTTAGAACAACATCTAACTCAGAATCCTTCAAAACCCAACTTTTCTCTTACCTGTCTTCTAAACATAAATGTTCCTGCTTTCATCCCACTTAAATGTAAATAACTACCCCATTGAACCCTCCATACTCCTCACTTCACACTACCCTAGAACTATTATTTTTCTATTGCTGCTAAAACAAACTTAAGCTACTTCTCATTTTAAGTAATTCTCTCTCTCTACTCCTTGTATGTAAATATTGTAAATATCAAGTAACCTCAGATCTCAATATTACAGACAGTGGAAACCTGCTGCTCTGAAGGGAAACAACTGAAAATCTGTTTATCTACTTTCCTTAATGATGTTTATTATGTAAACTGTATGCATTTGCTTTTTTTACTCACTGTATGAATGCATTTATACATGTATTTTTTACCTTCAAGATTATGTAACTTAGATTGTATTCATATTGCTTATGGAGCTTTTCTCCCCGGGCCTCCACTGAAAATGGGCATGTTCTGGCCCAGTGGACTTCCCCGTTAATCAAACTGGAAATAAAATAAAATAAAAAAATAAAATTTCTTATTTTATCAGTAATCTTAACCAATGAGCTTCAAGATAGCAAATGGTGCCTTCTCTTATTCAAAACAGTATCAGCCGATATTCATTGTGAGGCACACCTTCTCTTTTACGTAATAGTAGGTCTTCTTGTTTTTAAAGTTGGTTTTAAAGGAATAACGGCATTCAAGCCTAGAGGGCAATCTGCCCGTAGGTTAATAATCCATCTAGTTTCACTTAATTCAGTTTTATTAGTAATATTACCTCGCCTAATCCCATCACAAATTCTGTCAATAGCCTTAAAAATAAAGCTATGATTCGGAAATTTAATGACATGAACTGCCAGCGCATTATGTATGTCTCCTTTATGTATGTCATTTAAATGCCTTAAAATCCTCTTTTTAAATACTTGGTTGGTTTTTCCAACATAAAACGAAGTACAGTTTCTGCAAGTTGCCAAATAAACTATATTTTGAGAAGTACAGGTCGCTTTTTTGGCCAGTTTTAACACAAGATCCAAACCTTTGTGCCATAGTAGGAAATACACCTAGATTTGGTTATAAGAATAAAAAGAATATTAAGAGACTTTTATGTATTAAGGATGGTTTTATGAGATCAGAACCAATTGGACGTGAAGGAACTTTTCAATGTGGTAATTGCACAGCTTGTGGATCCATAGATAGCTGTAATGTTTTCAAGCACCCGAACATAAATCGTGAATACACTTTTAAATGCAAAGTGACCTGTACTTCTCAAATTATATTAATATATATATAATATATATATATATATATATATATATATATATATATATATATATATATATATATATATATTTTTTTTAACCAATACAAATGTCTAACAAAAACAGTATGCATATATAAATAAAATATCACTCTACAAACAAAGGCACTACACTTATAGTGATCATCTCTCCAGGCTTTTCAGTTTTAGGACACACTCTAAAGAACAAACTTCATTCAAACCTGGCGGGCATGCAGCATTCAATCGCAGCTGTCACATTAGCTCAAGTTTCTCCAACAGAAGCGAGGTGGGACCGCCACGACTGTCAGTGGGAACATGATCAATAGCCCTAAATTTTAATTTGTGTAATGGCTGTTCAGTACAGTGACAGGCTAGGGCATTTTCCCCTTTGTTTTTACTAATATTATATACATGTTCATACACACATTCCCTCAGCTTGCGGTCCGTTTTGCCTATGTAAAATGCTGGGCAGGTTTGGCATTGGGCTAAATATATCACAGATTTTGAATTACAGTTAAATCTGTATTTGGTGTTAAATTTAAGGACTCCAATTTTAGACATTTGCCCCGTGTCCATGAACTTACATTGGTGACAGAATTTGCATTTGTACATTCCTGTACTTCTGGTGGTATTAATCTTCTCACCTTCGATTAAACTTTTTAAATTCCTTCCTTTTCTATAAGTAGTCACAGCTGAGGATCCTAGTTTCTGTAGCACCATTTTATCTGTTTGCAGTAAAGCCCAGTTTTTCCGTAGTATTTGCCTTACCTCAATCGCATCTGTTGAATAAATTGTTGTAAAGCTTAAAGTAAATTGAGTTTAGTGTTGTTCACTTCTGTGCATTCTGTCACATTCAGGGAGGTTACCGTAGACATTGGAAGTGCCATTACACTGTTGTTATAGACATGTCCAACGTCGTGGTAAAGAATGGGGGTAAACACCCCTAGTTCACGTTTTAGTTTAACTTCCATAATTACTTCTGATAACAAGGTTTCTGGGTATCCCCTATGGGCAAACATACTTCGTAATGTTGTGCACTCTTCGATCAATCTACTGTTCTCACTTGTCATCATGGCAGCTCACACCAGTTGACCCTTAAGGGCAGATTTCTTTTGATGCCAAGGGTGCGAGCTAGAAAAGTGCAAAAAGGTGTTGCAATAAGTTTCTTTCCTGTATACACAGGATGTACACCTTTGGTTTGCCCTGTCTTTCTTTAATTCAGTGTCCAGGTAGTTCATTTTCTCCTCATTAAATGAACTCGTGAATTTTAAAAACCTGGTGGTGTTGTTAAAGTAATTCACCATGTCACAGGCATTCTGGCTGTTCCCTTTTAATATTATACAAATGTCGTCCAGGAACCGTGTGTAGAAGAAAATGTACTTGTTAATAACTTCATTAGCCAAGACGAATTGGTGTACCCATTGTGCCATTACTAAGTTGGAGAAGCTGGCACCACATGGGGAACCCATGGCAACACCAATTTTTACTAACATCAGTAAAGTTGTACAGTTTAAAGTCACGTTTTAAATTGTATAAAACCGTATAATTACCAGTCTGGGAGTTCACATCTGATTCCTCTTCGAACTTTACATTAGGAAGTTGAACTTGGCTGTGATGCTAGGCCATCGTGCTCACAACAGCAGGGACAGTGTACATATTTCTAGTAGATTTAATCCACGGGGCAAATGTCTAAAATTGGAGCCCTTAAATTTAACACCAAATACAGATTAAACTGTAATTCAAAATCTGTGATATATTTAGCTCAATGCCAAACCTGCCCAGCCTTTTACATAGGCAAAACGGACCGCAAGCTGAGGGAACGTGTGTATGAACATGTATATAATATTAGTAAGAACAAAGGGGAAAATGCCCTAGCCCGTCCCTGTACTGAACAGCCATTACACACATTCAAATTTAGGGCTATTGATCATGTTCCCACTGACAGTCGTGGCGGTCCCACCTCGCTTCTGTTGGAGAAACTTGAGCTAATGTGGCAGTTGCGATTGAATGCTGCATGCCCTCCAGGTTTGAATGAAGTTTGTTCTTTAGAGTGTATCCTAAAACTGAAAAGCCTGGAGAGGTGAGCACTATAAGTGTAGTGCCTTATGGTCCTGGTCTACACTTTGTAAACACTTAGTAAATGTTTTAGTTAACTGAGTTATGTAACACACAGTCTGGTGTTAAGATGTCACTCATTGTTTGCAGAGTGATATTTTATTTATATATGCATACTGTTTTAGTTAGACATTTGTATTGGTTAAAAAAAAAAAAAATATATATATATATATATATATATATATATATATATATACATTTGATTACATATACATACTTTTTTATATTTTTATATGGTTTTATATTTTCTGTATACATTACTTACCTGCAGATAGTAGGGATGAAGCACATTTAGCTGAGGTTTAAACTAGATATTTGGTTCTCTGTAAAACGACACCCACAGTGATTTTCAAAGTTAATTGATTTTAAACACTTGTCTAATTAAGCTTAATGAGCAGTGTTTTCTAAGCATGTAATTTTAGCTGATGTTTATCTGAAGAAGTTTAACCAAAGTATTAAACGAAAAGTGCTTAATCTTTTTCAGTTTTCAGTACTTTTGTGTTCTACAATAAAGTGGATTTCGGTCAGTTGAGAAGACTTTTGTGTGTCCAAGTTTGTGTTCATGTTCCCAGTTTTGGTTTAGCAAAAAAACAAAAATATTTCAATCACTCAATAACAAATACATTTGTTCCAAATAGAGAGTTTGTCTAAGATAACAATATTGCTCCCTTTATCTGCTGGGCAGATTTCAATAGATGACATCTCCTTTAGGTTCATGTAGCACACGTTGTTCACCAGGGGTTAAATTATAAAACAGTTTACCATGTTGTCCATTCAGTGCACACCTGATCTCCTTCTCACAAACTGCTATGAAAGCCTCTAAAACAGGATGGATATTAGGAACAAAAGTGCTAGCTTTGCGAAACCCAATCAAATCATTACTGCGTTCCGAAAACTGACATCTCAAAGAAACATTCCTAGCAAACAGTTTTAAATCAGTAACAAATCAGCTAAATCAGATTTCTTCATAGGAATAAAGGATAAATCTTTATTCAACAGCTTACACTGATCTGAAGTTAAAGGAACCAACGACAAATTTAACACTAATTCATTAGAGCTCTGCTTTGAGCAGTTACCTTCAAGGTGTTGTCCACCGGCCATTGTAGCTGTCATAATTGCACTTTCCTCGACTGATTTCTTGATCTTGTTTTCCTGAAGTCTCTGACAATGGGAAGTGGCTCTGACAGGGAAAAAGAAGAATTCTGCTCAGTGGATGTACTCTCCAACCTGACTGATGTATTAGCAGCCATCATACTCATAGTAGGCACTTCCTGTTCTAAGGTTCTTATATCCACTCCTGATGCAACATTCACATTCAGAGAGACAGGGAGAAACTAGGTAATGCATTAGCACATATTTCTGATGGGACAGAGACATACATTTAAGTTCATGGCTCTAGAGTTACTTAATTCAAATATAAGAGGTGGTGACTTAAAGAATTTTACAGACATGAGAGAACAGAAGTGGATTATCTATCTGAATACAGATAAATACCCAGGTATTAATGAGAGAATTTCTCTTAAACCAGTGCTGAAGGCATGCCCATTCCAACATTATTCTTCCGCTTATAATGGGCTTTCTCTCTTTGTTAGGTAACTCTCTTTCATGGCAGTTGATTGGTTGCCTTGACTGTTAAATTTGCTCAGTGTAGCACTGTTTAATAGGTCTGAAGAAGCAGTCTGAGGACTGTGAAAGCATTTACCTTGTATTCTTGATTGTTCTGTTTTATTTTTTATTAAACATTTTGGTTTTATTTGAGCTGTGGTGATCGTTCTTTCTTTTTGATATAATTTTAAAAACATTTGACAAGATTAACAAAACAATGATGATCCAGAGGGAAGCAGAATGTTAGATAATACTGCTGTTATTTGTGAGTCTTGATGCAATGAAAGCATTTGACAGAGTAAGCTTGGATTTTATGAATATGGCAATGAAAGCATTTGCATTTCCTGACACAATAATAAAGTTAATTAGCAGGATATATGAGGGAGTGGGGACAAAAATCAAAGTGGGAGAGTTCCTCTCTGATAAATTGTGTCTGAACTTTGGAAATAGGCACGGGTGTCCTCTTTCACATTTGTTATTTGTGTTATATTTAGAGCCATTGGCAAAGAAAATAAGGGAATCAGAAATTCAAGGATATAATTGGTATGGTGTTTAAGAAAAGTTGGCTTTATTTGCAGATGATATTATTTTCTACCTGATGGGACCAGAAAGGGACATTCAGTGTTGTGGAACATTCTGAGACAGTTCCTGGTTTTTGGGATATAAAATTAATGAAAATAAAATAAAGGTTGTAACTATAAACTCTATACCCACACATGAATTTGTTCAGAAATCCCCTTATTTATGGGGACATGATAACATTAAGTATTTAAGAGTGTGTATTAAAAGGGATTCTGTTATGGCAGCTAAGGATATGTGAAATAAGCTAAACAAAAGATAATATAAAAACTTAGAAACTGGAAGCTCTTGGATACAGATAGCAAGATGCAAGCAGTAAAATGTTTTTAGTTCCTTTAATTTTATACAGAGGTCAGACATATCTTTATCAACCAGAGGAGAAGTTGTGGATAGTAATTAATAAAGAGTTGAAGGATTTTAATTAGGAGGGAAGAGGGCAAGAGTAAAGTAGGATACGTTAATCCTTCCAATAGAACAAGGAGGTTTAGGCTTACCTGATTTGAAGGGATGTTTTAGAGCTAGACATTTAAGGCTCTCATACATAACACAGGCAGAAAGCTACAATTCAAGGGTAAAATGATGAGGATGAAGCAAGGAGATAATTCAAATAAGGAAAGAATGGGATTTTGGATGCAGATCTTTAAGTAGATAACAGTCATACAGAATATATCAAAGAAATCAAAGATGGAAACAATACTATTTTAACTTAGGAATGGGGTCCATTCCCATCATAGTATTAGAAACCCAAAAGACTTGAAGAAATTAAAGATTGAAACAGTATATATACATGGGAATTGATGCCGACAGAGTTTATAGTCATTTAGAAGAAAACTCAATTATGGCAATAGAACAAAAAGGCAATAAAAAAGTCATATGGAACAAAGGATCATTTGCTATTAAATAAAGTCATAGTGGAGAACTGTAAAAAGGGGAAGAATCTAAGTATGGCATGGATTGACTACAAAAAAGCATTTGATAATATCCCACATTCGTGGATAAAAGTTTGCTTAAAAATGTGTAAGATACACCCTACACTGATCGACTATATTACAGTGACCATGAAACAGTGGCAGATCACAAAAGAGGATATTCCAGGGTGACTCTTTGTCAACGCTGCTATTCTGCCTTGCCCTTAACCCATTAAGCCGTGTATTTAACAGCTTAGGCTATAGCTATAATTTGGCTCCTAGAAAACATCAAAGTGTAAAGACATCTCGTTTTCTCTTTGTCAATAATTTAAAACTGTGTAGCACATCAGATAATGAACTGAAAGCACAGCTGCAGGTTGGCAAAACTTTTTTAGATGATATAAGAATGTCATTTGGTCTTGATAAATGTGCAAAAGCAACCTTTAAAGCAGGAAAACTGCAGCACCAGAAAACATCAGTTTGGGACAGGAATGAAATATAAAAGAACTTGAGCAAGAGGGGGTGTATAAATACATAAGAACTGATGAAGGATCAGCAATAAAACATGAACAAATGTGAACTTAGTAAGGAATACTTTAGAAGACTTAAATTACTCCTGGAAGCAGCATTGACATCTAGGAACAAAATCCAAGCCATAAACCAATTTGCTCTTCCTGCCCTAACTTAACAGTTTTGGAGTGATTGACTGGCCCCAAAATGTGTTGGATAGATTAGATAAGAAAAAAAAGGATGCTTCATGCTCACCAAATGATCTATAAAAATCAGTACATACCAAGATTATATATTCTCCGTTCCGAAGAAGGGATGAGCCTCCTCGAAATTGATTACATGTATAGATCTGCAATCTTGGGACTCTACACACATCTGCTGACCTCACAAGACCCAAATGTCGTGAAAGTTTTGAAACATGAGGAGAATAAATCTAAGATGACTTCTCTGCTTAATCAAGCAAAAGCATATTGGCATCAAGCAAGAATGGAAATCAAACCAGAAGCAAATAAAAATCAGGCAGCAACTGAATGTGCCAAAAAACAAAAGAAAGAATATGAGGTGAAGGACCATATGAAAAGGCAAGAAATGTGGAGAATGAATAAATATAGTTGCAAGTATAGAAAACTTCTAGAAGAACCTCATGTTGATCAGGAACAAGCTCAAGAATGGTTAAGGAGAGGTGAATTCAAACCAAAAGATGAAAAGTTAATATTGGTGGCCCAAGAAAGTTGGCTGCATACATGCTGGTGTACAAAGTCCATTGAACATGTGGGAGAAACAGACATGTGTAGGTTTTGTAAAACCATATTGGAAACAGTCGCATACCTTGTTGCTGGTTGTGACATACTAATGGCTGAAGGACTGTATACTGAAAGGCATAATAATGTGGCAAGACTGTTGCATTGGAGATTGTGCAAACATTATGGTATTGAAGTGGCTGAAAAACACTGGAAACATGAGCCACAAAGCATAATATAAAATGATGAAGTCTACATCACATGGGATCTTCCATTACCAACAGTTCAAAAGACAGATGCTAGAAAACAGGAGATAGTGGTCGAAGAAAAGAAGACAAAAATAGTATTGATCATTGAAATCGCCACACCCACTGACTACAGTGTCTTGTGTACAGAGAGACACAGTTATAAGATATCAGGATTTGCAAGCAGAAATAAGAGCAATGTGGAAGAGATACCCAGATAGTTTCATTAATAGCAGGAGCAATGGGTCTTATAAAAAAGAGTATACAATCATATTTAGATATGCTACCAGTACATATAACTCAGTATGAATTGCAGGAGTCATTACTGGGCACGTTGCGGGTGCTGTGAAGAGCACTTTTGGCTGACATCAAAGAGTGAAACAATGCTCATTTCATGAACTTTAATCATACTTTGACTTAGGAATGGGGTCCATTCCTGTCATGGTATTAGAAACCCAAAAGATTTGGAGAAAGTAAAAAGGAACAGAATATTATATTCATAAAGTAGCATAAAGTATACTAAGAAGTAAGTCAACACAGGAATGGAGAAAGGAGATTTTACTGATAGGGATGACTGCAATTAGAGGTACAGAAAGTAGGCAAGACAGGGCTGGAATTTATTGGAGGAAGTTGGCAAAAGAACCACGGTATTGGGAACAAATAATTAGAGATAAAGCTAATAGAATGGGAAGAGGCTAAGAAAACATTTGAATTGCAAGCTAGTAAATTCCTTCTGTATCAGGGATTGATATCAGAGTACAGACAGAGAGAAAGGGATAGGGGAATCCTCAATGAAAGACCTGCTCTGGCTGAGTTTTTACTTGAATGTAGAACAGAAGCTGCTGTTAAAAAGAAATAATTAGTAGAGCATATACAATATTGCACAGTAACTATAAGAATTAATTAGAAGAGGTCATAAAAGATTGGGAAGAGAGATTAGATATGCAATTGACAAAGAAATAAAGAAAGAACGTATGCATGGCTCCCAAATATGGACCAGAATCTAGAAAAATTAGGATTTTTGCTTGGAAGTGTTTCTATAGATACCTCTTTACCCCAAGAAAACTCCAAATACTTTTTCCTCGGGTAGATGCCAAATATTGGAGATGTAATGGAGAAGACAGGTGTAACTAGGAGCATACATTCTCAGAGTGTAATGAGTTGGAAAAAAATAAAATAAAAATTCACTACAGAGTAGTCTTTCAGGAATATTGGGTGAGCAAATAATTGTAACTAAGGAAATTATTTTTTTTAGTTGAGGCACAGGATTTGAATTGCTTAGACATAGTAAGGCCTTTTTAAGTTTAATTGTGGTGGCTGCCAAAAAAGCAATTACTGGAAAATGGAAAACAAAATCCGAACCAGCTGTAATTGAAGTAGTGAATACTGTAATGAGATAAAAGATCAGGAAGTGGTGTCTTTAGAAAAGGGTTGGAGTAAGTTACAGAGAAAAATGGAAATTGTGGAAAAAATACATGCAGAAAATGTTTTGTAGGAGGAATTAGGTTTAAGAGAAGGCAGGAATTAATTTATGTAATGTTGCTTAGACTATATGATGTATAACAATATATGTAATGTATAACGTTCGTAAATGTGAACTTGTTAAAATAGTTTGATTACTTTTATAGAAATGTAAGTTTGCCTATGTCACAAACAGTAATTCAATAAAGGTGATTAAAAAAGGTTCAGGTTTACTCTACTGTGTAACACAGGACTAACATAAACTTTGGTTTTCTTAGGCAGCTGCTTCTCCATTCTTTCATACTGATTTTATTTCCTTCTCTGAGGCATATATTTCCCCTAACTGCATTAATCATCCACCTTTTTAAAGTTTATGTGGCTTACTGGCAAGTCCACCAGCTCAGTAACCTGAAATGATGTGGCTTCTTTTCCTACCTTATCCTGTGTGGATAAAACTTTCACTTCCTTCTCTTCCCTTATACTGCCCTTTCACCTCAAAAGATAACTCAGAATAAGACAGTTCTTATTGTTTCTTGGTTCACATGTTCCTGCTACTTACAGTATGCCTTCAATTGCATTTTCTGTTTTATACAAGCAGAAATATGCTCAGAACTTGGTACTCTTCATTGTATTTCATTATTTACACCTGCTCTCTTCTCAAAATTCTGATTGAAGGACCTTTCTTCTGTCTCTGTCCTCTGTGTTTCAGCAGTGACAGATGTTCATTATTAACTCACTGTTATCGTAATGCTGACAAATGGAATGCACCCTGCTAAGGATACTGTTTTCTTGGCCAGTATGCCAAAGCTTAGGCTTTCTTTCATCATATGCCATACATCTGACATTAGATGTAGACAACAGTACTACATGCTGGTACGTAAGGGCATATGGGTGCCAAAAGTCTCAGAACTTTCTTACCACCACTCCAGAAGCAAGATGTTTACCACTTGGTGTTTCACTTGCTCAGAAGGATCAAGTTTACCACTGCCAGGGAAAGCTTAGTACCCATTGGAAATCCTTCCTCTTTTTTCAAATTTTATTAATGTCACCAATGAGAGGGAAATGTCTTTGTGGAAGGCAAATTCATTACCAAAATAATTATTCCCAGTGTCTTTCATGTGGGGATTTCTCTATGTGTCAGGCTTTTAGACCCAAAACCCTAAGAAACCATCTCTCTCCTCTGAATATTTAGAGAATATGGGTCTCAAAGTTATTTCATGAGCCACCATGTCTTCTGAGGATTCCATCTCAGACATCCCTCCACAGCCAAAAAGGAAAGTTGAGAAGCAGAAGGAAGACATCTTCTTTGACTTCCTTTTCTGGGTTGGAGTTGGATGTACCATTGAAGTGGTTGAGAAACCCATGGATTGCCCAACCTCTTTTTGCTTCCACCATGTCTTCTGAGGATTCCATCTCAGACATCCCTCCACAGCCAAAAAAGAAAGTTGAGAAGCAGAAGGAAGACATCTTCTTTGACTTCCTTTTCTAGGTTGGAGTTGGATGTACCATTGAAGTGGTTGAGGAACCCATCGATTGCCCAACCTCTTTTTGCTTCCACACTGTCTGCCTTCTATATAAAAAAAAAAGAGACACAAGTTCTAAAGAGGATTCTTCCCTCTGAACCAAATTCTGCCCTTTTTGATCATACTTCTCTGATTCATCCCCCCCACCCCCCCGGATATGAATGTGAGCCTGAAGACACAATGTCCTTTGACTGTTCTCAGGAAAAGCTCTTCATTAGAGAAACTATCCAGAAAATGATGTAACAATTCAACTGGAGGGCCAGCTGTTACCTGATTCTCACAAGAGATACTATGACCTCTTACATATGGAGGTTCCCAAGTCTTCTCCTCTCCCCTGTACCTAAAGCTTTTGAAGGCACTTTGCTTTCAGCTTTTTTAACTTGAGTCACAATCTTCTGCACCAAAAAAGCCTGATAAGTATTACAAAATCTTTGATTCACACAGATATTTATAAAAAATCCTGTATATAATCTTAAAGTTGCCTCCACAGATTTTGACAAACCTTCTCATTCTCCAATGTTCTCCCAAAAAGACAAGGGTAGTAGACCATTGAAAGGTATAGGAAAAATATATGCATCAGCTACTTTGGCCTTTCTTGTTTTCATTTACAAGATACACATCTTAAGATACCTGTTATCTATTTTGACAGCATGAACAAACTTATGCCAAACATTCCTGACAGTGACTCTAAAACAGCAATGCAGAATATGATCACTTCCACCTCTCAAGTTGTACAACTTTTATTAAATGTGCATATGATATTGTGAATGCCTGTTCCAGGGCTTCTGCCTCTGGTTCATTGCTGTGAAAGGGTATTAAATGTTCCTTTAGATAAGGAGTTTCACTTTGCCCTTCTCCAACAGAGATTTTCAGACTATTGGAAGAAAGATGTAAAATCTTGAAGTGAGGATTAAACAACGCCTTCTTTCCTCTGTTCTAAAATTTCAAAGAAATTGCTGTACCAAGCCAGCCCCTTTCTACCACAAGATGGCTAGTCATCAAAAAAGAAAAAGAAATACCCCAAAAGAAATGTCAGGGCAAACCTAAATCTGAATTCATGGGAGCAGAAGGCCCCCTCCAGGACAAATCTTCCAGCTTCTGCTTGGAAGGAGAAATTCCTATATACCTTCCCCATTTCCTCTTATTAAAAAAGTCCTTCTGAAAATACAGAAGTACAGTCCCAAAATTCTCTTGGTAACCTGCTTTTGCCCCAGACATCAGTGCTTTTCCTTCTCTTCCGGCTGGCCAAGGCAGTCACCACAGAATACTCCACAGGATGGACTTTCTTGCACAGCAAAAGGGCTCCCTAATTCAACAAAACCTAAAGACTTTGAAACTCACTGTATGGCTGAAAAACGTTTACTTCTATTTAATCACTTTCATTCTGTGGACATACGGCAGTTTATGAAGGAGGCTAGAAAATCGGCATTTACAAACTCTTATACATTTAAATTAAAAATATTTTCTTTTGGTGCCCAAAGATAGGATAGGATCCCTATCAGGTAAGGATGCATTTTATCCTCCAGTATGTGTTTGAGATGCTCAATTTGGATCTGGCACACACTTCCATTGTAGTATATTTGTCAGTCCTCTCAGCTTGCCTTCCCCTAAATCCACCTTTTTCTTCATTTTCTGAGGTCAAGCAATTCCTAAAATGTGTCCTACATACCAGTCATCCCCCAAAAAATCTATTCCTCCTTCCTGGGCCCTGAATTATATGCTTGAGAAGGTAATATTACCACACTATACTGAAAACGGGACAAAGGAAGGTAAGGTGCTTGTAGGTTTAGACTAACTGACGAAATACTCAGCTGTGCTGTCTCAGTCACAGACTCAGCTGCCTCAGAACCTTTCTTATGCTTTCACAAATTAATTCATGTCAACCACCGAGATTCTACAAGTTTGTGCACATGGCAAGATGGTTCAACACAATTTCAAGCAACCACAGAGTAGTTGTGGTTTGATGCTGCCTCTTGCCTGAATATAAATTATTTCAGAATCTAGGGGAATGTCAGTTTACTACAATAATATGAATTTCCTTGACAGCTTTACAATATATCTTTTTTTCTTTTTGCTGTTCATGCTTGTTTTTGTTCATTTTTTCCATTACATTTTTTTAAAAGCAAGCTTGTTAAATGTGACCATTTTTTCATTACACCCTTAAGAAAATATGATGTCCTTTCAGATTCCATAGTTAACTGGGTTAGAATACAAAGGGTAGTGATTGTAAAATAAATATATGATGCATTCCTTCCTTGGAATGCAGATAAATGTAAGTGTAGTGTTACTTTCAATCCTACTATTTAAGATCAACTTCCAAATTACTTGACTCTTGCTTCCCCTGACATAAGAGGTTATCAGAAAAAATCTTCTTCATGGGGGGTCACTGTAACAGTAAATTATAACATTAGGCTTTAGCCACCTGCTGAAATGTGTTGGTATTATAGGTTTGCAAAAACCTGTTTTTCTTTCATGTGGAGGCTAACAGTGTGCTTATTCCTGCAGAGGTACTGACAAAGATGGCATAAAACGCCCAATAAAACTAGTGTTGGCATGTACTCCCCATAAATCTTTTCAGAACATGAGAAAATGTCAGTCTGTCAATTGTATGTTGGAAAATTTTGCTGTATAGTTTTCACCTGTGTACTTTTGTATGTCATGTTTAATGATTTTGAAGGGAATTGGGGCTTTTACTGCCAACTTAAGCATATGTTCCTCCCCTTGAATATCACTTAATATATGAACTTGTGGTAGACAGATTGTTCCCATAGGCTACCACACTCACTGTTTACTCTGTTTAAAGCTTGAGTACTACTTCCAGTCTATTGTTGTTCAACATTAGATCACTGGTGCAGTAACGTCAACAATATGGGTTACAAACTTCTTAGAATATGACCACTGGCCAGTGTTCAAAACCTCAGGGAACTTTCCACATGCTCTAACTTCTGAGTGACTCAAGCAGAGGCACTTAAAAGCAGCATTTTGGGTGGCAAAATCTTCAGAGGTTTCTTGCCACTGGTGCACTTCCACTGCAGGCTTTATGGAACTGAGAATCAGTTAGTGATCCTTCAAGGATATGCAGATAAGTACCCTTTTGGGGAAAAAAATCCACTCATTTGTTTTTCTTAGAAATAAACTGTGCTTTGTCTTGTGAAAAAATATGTATTATGTTAGAATATATATTTCTGTAGACTGTCATTATTTTTAAGAGATTTGTACTGAGGGGAGTGCTTGTGTGAACATTCTGTGTAAAATTTTGTTTATGTTTTATTTTTCTACATATTTGTGTAGAACATTTTGTGTGGAGCAGGATTTTATGCTATCGAGGACTGTCATTAAAAATGTTACCTCAAAAACTGCTATTTTCTTCTGTCAGAGGTTTGATCTACTCTTCCAGGCTCCGCTACCCATCTAACAGGTTCTCAGTTCCAGCTTAGCCATGGAGGAAGTATCTGTATTTTCAGTTCTTCCTTCTCTTACCTGCAATAAGTAATTTTATCAGACGTCTTTGTGAGTCAGGTTGGCTCCCTTACTGCCTCAGCAACCGATGGGTCATTCTGCTGTTGCAAGATCTGGTTTCTCAATCTAGTTATTGTTGCCTCTAGGTCCCTGTAGTCTATTTCCTTGCAAAACTACTAAAGACTGGGAGATGGACACATCCTCTATGGATGTAGAGTTCTTCTCATTGGACAAGGGAGAACCACTCTTAATTGTATCTCTGGAAGGAGTGGGTGAAGGTTTACCGCACAGCTGGGCTAAGGTGCCCGACTCTTGAGCAAGTGCCCTTGACTTGAGTTGCTCCTTTTCCAGGGAGCCTCTCAGGAAAAGAAAACAAAACATTAACATTTATTCTTTTGTTTCTCTTACAATGGACAGGGAAGATTTGCTGGGTTTTGCAAAATAATTACTTTCATGCTTTTTAATGTGTTAAAGCCTGTTTCTTCACTGACTTCTTGTGGAAAAAGAAAAATAATTCCCTCTCTTTTTGACAATGATTCCTTCTCAGAAGGGCAGGGTCTGGAAGGGGAGTGTTTTTTTTTTCAGTGAAGTTGAAGATTTTGTTTCTGAAGTAAGTGTTTCTTTAGATTTCCCTCCTGAAGAGTTCTCCTTTTTTTTAAAGAAAGAGTTGTTTCAGAGGGAATAGAATGAAGTCCTTGTTTCTCTGCAGAAATATTATGACTTGTTAAATGGGAGTTTCCTCACCCTACAGCTGTTCGACTTGTTTTATTTGATTTAGAGGATGTTTTCTTAACAGCTTGCAGCATGTCTGACACTCATCCTGCTGCTCCCAAAAAGTCTGATAGGTTATACAAAGTATATCAGACATATAAATATTTGTTTTCTAATACTAAATATGACTTTGCTATTTGTTTAACAAAGCAATCTGCTGCTAAACATATTGTGAATGCTAACCCCACTCTCTCTGACAAGGATGGAAAAGCTTTTGATGGATTAAGAAAAAATATAAACATCTGCTACTTTAACTTTCAGAATTTTGAATAGCCAAGCTTGTATGTTAAAATTCTTACTGACCTCTTAAGAGAACAGGAGAAAGTTGACTGTTAACTCTCCTTTTTTGGAGGTTAAATTGTTTTAAAATCTTTTAATCGTGTCTGCTTTTCAGGTAACCAAACACTCCTTAAAGTGTTGTTATGATTCTGCTGATGCTGAGTCCAGAGCTGCTACTGCTACTGGGACAGTTGTGAGAAGATTTGCTTGTTTACATTCTCAAAACCTACCAGAAGATGTCAAGGGAAAATTTTTAAATACTCCCCTGGACAAAGATGTTTTGTTTGGCTGTTTTGCTGCTGAGGTAATATCAAGATTTGATGAAAGATGGAAACCAATCTAGGGGGTTACCCAGATTTTTAACCCACCTTTTCTTTGTGTATAAAATATTTTCCTCATAATTTAGGACCCTTTTATGAAGCAAAGTAAACAGTCTCATAAACAATCTCAACAAAGTTAAAACAGAATAAAAAAAATAGTGGCATGGAGGCTTAAAGAAAAAAAAAGGAGGAGCCTGCTTAGAACTACAGTCTGAAAAGTTGGAATGACTACTTGCTAATTCAACCTGCTCATCTTTCACCCTTGTCATTCCATATATTTATCTCTTTGTTTAGGCTTCACCTTCCTCAGTAACATCAGATTATCATAGACAAATGGGTACTTAGATTCATTCAAAAGAGATTCTCCCTCATCCTGTAAATCAAATGCCACTGTTTCCTCCAGGGTTGGAGCACAAGTTGTCAAAGGGGGTCACAGAATTTGTGCCCCCAGATCACGTAGGCAAAGGATTTTATTCAAGGGTTTTTTTTTCTGATGCCAAAAAAAGATAGAACTTGGAGAATAGTACTACACTTCTCCATTCCCAACCTCAGTGTTAGGGTTCCAAAGTTCAAATTTCTTCTCTCCAAACCTTGTTACCATTTATTTCCTTCATCAGTTTAGTGGTAGTTTTACGCTTAAAAGATGTTAATCATCATGTGCTTATTTGCAAAGAATTCAGAAGTTTCTTATGGTTTTCTGTATCTGTCTTTCATTATCAGTTCTCTGTTTTACCCTTTTGTCTGTCTACTGCACCCAGGGTATTTACAGTGTCTGGCTCTGGTAATTGCTTACTGCAGACCTCAAGGCATTTACATCTTTCCATATTTGGATGACTGTCATATATTTGGAGAATATTTTCCACTTGTCTTGATTCTCTGACATATGACGAGAATCTCTTGCTCAGTCTGAAGTTTGGTGTAAACTTACATAAATCATCTCGTATTCCTTCCCACAGAAAAGTTTTTTTGGGAAGTCTTCTGGACACATACCAAGGAAACTTTTTTCTTCCTCTGGAGAAAGTGAAACTGTGCAAAGAAATTTTCCTGAGCTTTTTCAACCTATCTCAGATATCTTCTAGGGAATTTCTCAGGATTTCAGGTTTCATGGCATCTATGATTATCATGATTCCCTTGGCCAGACTTCACACAAGAAGAATTCAGTGCTACTTCAGGTCAGTCTGGTCTTAGCAACAACGCTGTTTATCTTTTCAGGTTCGAGCACTGGGATTTGTGAGAAGGAAGGTAATGTGGTAGGTATACCAGTTTTCTCTCAACCATAGTCTTCCCTTCTTCCACAACAGATGCCTCAGACTTTGCTTGGGGGGCTGTTTCTAAAGGGGTGAAAGTGCAAGGTCTATGGAACAAGAAGGGCAGACAAAGGCACATAAATATCAGAGATGTTTGCAGTCATCAAAACTCTAAAGGTCATAAATAATCTCTGATCTCCAAGACTGCTGCAGGTTTTCATAGACTACTCCAAAATGATATGGTATTATCAACAAACAAGGGGTTACCAGATCTTAGCCTCTTTGCAGACTTGCCATAATAACCTGGGAGGTAGCAACTCCGGTCAAGGTCGGTTTGACTCTTCATGCTTCTAACATTCCATCAGAGCAACCCACTGTAGCAGATGAGCTAAGCAGGACCAGGACAGGCCCTCACAATTTAAAACTGCATCTTGAGGTCTTCCAGAAATTGATCCAACTGTGGAGAACATTTCAAGTATATGTATGTTTACCTCCTTTCAAAGTAGACAGTTAAAGAAATTATGCTCTAGACATCCTTGTAAACAGACCTGGAAGCAAATGCTTTCTCATTCCCATGGACAGGCATGTTCTTGTATGCTTTCGTACCCTTTCTATAGATACCCAGGGATCTTTTAAAGAAACATAAGTACTCTGCAAAGATAGTGGTGATGACTCCATTTTGGCCCAGGCAATAGTGGTTCTCCCTTGTTTTGAAATTAACCAAGGGCAGTTACCATAGAATTCACAAAGACTGGATGAACTTGTATAAAACAGGAAATGTCTGATACATTCTAGCCTGGAAGCACTTCAGTTGAGTTTTGATACCCTTTAGGTACTTTTTTTCCTGAGGATGTGCATCAGGCACTAAAACAGACTAAGAAATATTTCTAGGAAATCATATATGTGTAAATAGAAAAAAATGTTCTTGTTGGTGCCATATTAAAAACCAAGACCTTTTTATGGACCAGATGGTTCTAGTTATTTGTGTAAGTTATTATCCTTGGGTCTTTCTTATTCCTCTCAAGATTCATCTTTCAGACACATTTTGCTTGTCTACCCTTAGATCCCCACTTTCTAGGGGTTTTACATATTCATCTGCCTAGAAAACAAGTGGCTCCACTTTGAGATTTTAACTTTGTGCTTAAAGACTAACACTTTTTCCATTTGATCTAGACCATCAGGCTAATTTGAAGTTCTTGACTTAAAAAACTGTGATACTCATTTCTCTGACTTCTGCAAGAAGAGTGTCTGAGTTACAAGATCTTATGGTGAGTCAACCCTAAGTTATTTTCCACAAGGACAGGGTTTCTTTGAAGAACAAGTCCTTCTTTTATGCCTATAGTGGTTTCAAAGTTTACCTTTAGCCAATCTATTGATTTCTGTGTATTCTTTCCAGAACCTGGTGCAGCGGTAGCATTGTTGCCTCACAGCAAGAGGTTCTCCCGTTCGATTCTCGGCTGGAATGTGGGGAGTGCCTTCTGTGTGGAGTCTGCATATCCTCCCCGTGGTTGGATGGGCATTCAAAAGACATGCGTAAATGGGCGTGCCTTTGTTGAAGGTTGGACGTTGAGCTGGCACCTTCGCATTCGTGAAAATCTACTGCCAATCATTAGCGGACTGGAGTTCCGCTGTGGCGACCCCTAACTGGGAAAAGCCGAAAGACAAACTTTCCAGAACCTAAAAATGAGGGAGAAAGAATCTTACATACTCTGGATGGCCACAAGCTCCTTGGATACTACTTGGACAGAAGAAAATCCTTCAGGAAGGCATATCAAATATTTTTTTCTTATAAAGATAAGAAAAAAGGACGACCAGTGTCAAAGCAGAGAATTTCTAGATGGTTGTCTCTTGCTAGTTCTTATGCTATTCTCACTATAGCAAGTCATTTTCAGGTAGGGTTAGGGTTCACACTATCAAAGCGTTGGTTACTTCTTTTGTGGCTTTATGGAAAGGGGTGGACTGTAGAAGTATTCTGGAAGCAGAAGCTTGGTCTTCTGTACATACTTTCACAGAGCATTATAAACTGTATTTCTTTTTTGGGTCCATAACTACTTTACTAGACCATTCTCTAACTTTGGTAATTTAACCATACAGCTTATGTTACTGCAGTGGTGATCTAATGATGAACATAGTGAAATTGTAAATTTATCATAACAGTACATGCTGTGATAGATCACTGTTGCAGCAGTTGTACCCTCCCCACATCCCTGTTGTTTCTGTTTTAAGTTTATCATCAGGGTGTGTAGATTTATATGCATATACTCTTTGTATATATATATATATATGTTTTTACATGTGTTATTTTCGCTTTGCTAATGTGTACCTTTCAGGGCTCTAGCCACCCTTCTCTAGGCAAGAAAGCTCTGAAGCTTATGGCACCCTAACTGCTGCTTTTATGTGCCTCTGCTCAAGCCATTCAGCAGTTAGGACATTTGGAAGTTGCACTGAAGCTTTAAAGCTGTCTGGTGGTCATATTGAAGGCGGGATTAAACCCATACAACTTAGGCTGCTGCAGCAGTGAGCATCTAATTTTATGATAAATTTAATTACACAACTGTACTTTCTTTAAAAAAAAACAAGTAATAAAATAACTGGAATAAGGAGACAAAAAACCTTATTCTCCTGTTCATAAACATAGAAAAGGGTCAAATATCTGGAATAACCTTCTAAAAAGAAGAAAGTGTCTTCGGAAAACACACACACACACACACACACACACACACACACACACACACACACACACACACACACACACACGCACAAAATCAATAAATAAATAATTCACAGCTGTAGAATAATAGAGGAAAGCGAAGGAAGAAAGACATCAGTGCAACAGAAGGGTTGTTGTCAAATCACTGAGCATACTTTTATTGAAGGCAAATAGATCTTGATCCATTTGCCAAAACTACTTTCAATAACAGTGGAATTTTCATCTTTCTTCATTATTGTGCAATCCCAAATTTGGTATATATAATTCGGGTGTGTCAGTTGGGGGTGTCTTCTCCCACATGGGGGTGAAGGTTTAATGAAATTACTTTCATAGAACGGCTCTTGATCTATGTGCATTCACTAAAACAGCTGTCAGTGAGTTGGTATGTGTCCCATGCAGACATTGCAGTAAAGTGGCAGCTATTAATGCTTTTAAAAACCGTTAGTCCACCACAAGTTGTGCAGCAAAGGATGATTTCAACTGTGCTCCTAAGGCTAAACAAATATGATTTGTTGATGCAGATGCTGCTAGCAGTTAGAATTAAAACTACACTAGTTTTGTTATCAGTTACAGATCTTGTTAGGACAGTATTGCAAGTGCAGGAATTAATACACAGATATCCTGAATATGTAGTTGACGAAACCTCAAAATTTGTACAATAAACTACTTTGGGTCAGCAACAACCTACATTGTTAACCCTGGCAGACCAACAATAGTCCTTGTTTACTAATGAAACCACAGAAATTTCACTGATACATACAAAAGTATAAGAGAAAAACAACCCATTCTCTGATGTTCTCAGAAGAAGAGGAGGACATTGTCTGTGGGCCATACAAACTCAATTCTGCATATCAATACATACAATGAAAATTATTTTCACAATTTTCAGGCTATCTTCTAGAGGACATAACATTGTCTGAGCCAGTTAATTATATGCTGGGAAATTTTGGTTGGCCAACAGGAGACCTTTCTTTACTGAAAAAGAGGTACTTGAGATAATGAGTCCCACAGTCTAATTGTATTATAGCACTCTTTTTACAAAGTTTTGAAGATGTAATTAACAAACTATCAGATACCAAGACACTCAGGCCCCAACTTCAAAATGATCACCAGACTATACACAAACAACCCTTGCTGACAGACAGGATTGATAAACAGCCTTAAAATCTAACCCCTAAATTAATTATTTCAAGGCTAGGAAAACATTAGCTTTGGTGACCTTGACCTTTGTCGGGTAATCAGGATTTTTAGACAGACGCAGGAACAAACATAAATATCTCAAGCGGTTTCTGTAGGTGAGTTATAAATTTCATAGGTTACATTATAACTTACCCGAGTTCTGTGTTAAAGTAGGTAATAAGATTGTTTGGAAGCATTGCAGATCTTAATACAAAAGAACACATTGAAAAAAAAACATAATTTCATTACCAATAACGTTGGAATATGTGCTCTTAAATGTCCACACAATGAGGCAAATACATCATCTAGGACTGCCATGTCAGGCATTGTATTAAGAAGGTATGCATGACTTTAGAATTAATGAAATTGTGAAAGAACATCTTTAAGATGGTATCTCCTACTTCAAGTCTGCTGTTTGAACAACCAATAGATGACCTCTTTGCTGACTTTGAAAGTAAAGATAGAACAAGATCTCATGTTAAACAGCTCTTTCACATCTCTATTTTTTTTTTTTTTAGAAAATTTCCCCTAAGTAGAAAACCTTTCTATAAAAAGCAAGCAGCTGTCAATGGAATCAGGAATAGTTTTAAGATGTGGTGGGTCAGATGGAAAACTGTGTATGAATGGAGGAAAGAGTACTAAACCAATAAATGGGCCATGGAGGACTCCAGAATGAGGTATCAGAGGAGAGGAGAGTGATCTTCTGAAGTATACTGTGATAGTTCTCAGTTTAATTTCTCTAAATGCTTAGTTTTGTTACATACCTTGACAGGAATGGACCCTGTTCCTAAGTTGGAGCATAATTAAATTTCTCTATACTTACCACTGTAGTTGCATGCGTTACACTTTCATTTGCTGTCTAATTCTCATCCGTTTCTGGTTTGATTTTTGTTCCCACTCCAAATACTTCTGCTAAACTAAGCAAAGATGTCATCTTAGACTTCTGCTCTTCAAGCTTTAGAACTTTCACTAAGTTTGGATCTGATGAAGTTAGCACTTATCTATGCATTCCCATGATTGCAAACCTGTACATCTAATTGATTCTGAGGAGGCCTGTATCTCCTTCAGAGCAAGGGATGTATAATCTCAATATGCAGTGTTTTTTATATATAATTTGATATGGATAAAACATTTTTATGGTTTCCTTGTCCAACTGATTCAGTGTTGTTTTGGGATAGTCAATCCCTCCAAAGCTTTAAATTAGAAAAGGAAGAGCAAATGTTTATAGCTTGGACTTTATTCAGAGATGTCATTGCAGTTTTCAATATTAGCTTTAGTCTCTGGAAGTATTCCTTACTGAACTGTGTTCTTATTTGTCCATATTTAATTGCCCACCTTTCATCTATTCCCAAATAGTTATACACTCCTTTTCAGTCTTTTTTTTACTTTCTCCAAGTCTTTTGGGTTTCTAATACCATGATGGGAATATACCCGATTCTTAAGTCAAAGTACGATTAAAGTTCATGAAATTAGTATTATTTCCATCTTTGATGTCAGCCAGAAGTGCTCTTCAGCACCCACAATGTGCCCAGTAATGACTCCTTCTGCAATTCGTACAGGGTTACATATATTGGTAACATATCTAAATACGATTGTAGATTCTTTTTTATAAAACCCATTGCTCCTACTACTATTGGAGCTGTCTGGATATCTTTCTTCCACATTGCTCTTGTTTTCGCCTTCAAATGGTGATATTTTATGACTTTGTGTCTCTCTGTACACAAGGCACTATAGTCACTGGGCATGGCAATTCCAATGATCAATGCTACTTTTGTCTTCTTTTCATCTACCACTATAGCCAGTTTTCTAGCATCTGTCTTTTGAACTATTGTTAACTGATGATCCCGTGTGATGTAGACTTCATCATTTTCTATGATGTTTTGTGGTTCATGTTTCCAGTGTTTTTCAGCCACTTCAATACCATAATGTTTGCACAATCCCCAGTGTAAAAGTCTTGCCACATTATTATGCCTTTCAGTATACAGTCCTTCTGCCATTAGTATGTCACAATCAGCAACAAGGTGTGCAACTGTTTCCAATTCTGTCATACAAAACCTACATTTGTCTGTTTCTCCCATATGTTCAATGGATTTTGTAAACCAACGTATATGTAGCACACTATCTTGGGCCGCCAATATTAACCTTTCATCTCTTGGTTTGAATTTGCCTCTCCTTAACCATTCCTGTGTTCGATCCTGATCAACATGAGGTTCTTCCAGAAGTTTTCTATACTTGCAACTATATTTATGCATTTTCCACATTTCTTACCTTCTCATCTGGTCCTTCACCTTATATTCTTTCTTTTGTTTTTTGGCACATTCAGCTGCTGCCTTATTTTTTATCTACTTCTGGTTAGATTTCCATTCCTGCTTTATGCCAATATTCTTCTACTAAACTAAGCTCTTAGATTTATTCTCCTTGTGTTTCAAAACCTTCACTACATTTGGGTCTTGTGAGGTCAGCAGATGTGTGTGCAGTTCCACGATTGCGGATCTATGCATGTAATCAAGGTTAAGGAGGCCCATCCTTCCTTAAGAACTGGGAATATATATATTTATTTATTTTACATTTGTTAACCGGGAGATTCCAACTGGAAACCTGGGGAGAAAAGCTCCGTGGGTAAATGACAGACTAGTAAGAAATTTATACATAACAAGCAAATTTTCATAGGAAAAATTAATACAAAACAAGCTTATTTTCATAGGAAAAGGGAAAAAAAATATAAATTTTTCACAATATTGCATGGGTTTACAGATTTGAAGAAAAAGAAATTTATATATAGCATGCAGATATACTTAGGAAACACATTATTCTATAAGATTTTATAGGTTTACAGGTGCGTAGTACAATCATTCTTGATATTGTCAGACATCTCAAACATACAATAGTATAATGTCTGAAGTATGATAGTACATGGGGTGTAGAGAATCCTAGGGATTGAAGTACCTTAAAGGGAGATTATGGATCAACTGCAAGGCATAGAGGTGAGAGGAATCAAGATAGTGGGTGAGGAGGGGGATAAAATAGGGGGTCAACAGGGGGGAGGCAGGGGCATTTCCATGAGAGTAGTAGGTGTTCTTTTAATAGTTTTTTGAATGTAGCGATTGAATTGGCAGGGCAGTGAGTTATGTAGTTGGGGAATAGCGTGTCACCTGCTGTGTTGTTGACTTGGTTATCTTAATTAGTCTTTTTTTGCTAGAGCGAAGTTGTTTGGGATTGGCTTGTAGTTTAAGTAGGTTGGATAGTGCTGGTGTTTTTTCAGGGAGTAGTAACAGTTTATTAGAGAAAGAGAGCTGGTGGAATGAGAGGAGATCTGGGAATTCAAGCCAATTGAGTTGATGTAGTGCCTGACAGTGGTGGGAATGGTAGGGGGCACTGGTAGCAAATCTGGCAATTTGATTGTAGCAGATGAGCTTGACCATTTCAGCTTTAGGTAGATTGGTGAAGATAGGAGCGGCGTATAGTAGTGGGAAGAGGAGGTGGGTTTGAGCTATGGTTATTCTAGCAGGTTGAATTAGAAGTAGTTTGTTTTTATAGAGGCTATCCAGTTTTCTGTGGATGTTTTTAATACTTTGGTTTATATGTAGATCGAACTTGAGGTTGTTGTCAATGGTCATGCCTAGTAGTTTAGCATGTGTGTCTGGAGAGATGATAATCCCATCTTTAGATACAATATTGAATGAGTTGGGAATTGGAGTGGAATTATTTTGTTTAAATATCATCAGTTTGGTCTTTTTTGGATTAAGTAGGAGGTTTTTGTTAAGAAACCAGGTTTCACTAGTTTGGAAGGCTTTTTGGGTGATAGTGAACAGTTCATGTGGATTATTGGCTGAGCAGGCTAATGTTCAGTCATCAGCATATTGTATAATGGTTGCTTCTTGGCAGATGCAATAAAGATCATTAATGAAGATGGGGAATAGTAGGGGACCTAAAATGGACCCTTGTGGGACTCCAGTGGTAACCGTGAGGATAGGTTATTGTCCCATTGAACTACTTGGTGTCTACCTTGTAGGTAATTTTGGAATCAGGCTAGTGAGTGGTTGCTAAGGCCAAGATTATTGAGGGAGTGAAGCAGTTTAGGATGGTTGACCATATCAAAGGCTTTTGAGAAGTATAAGAATATGGCAGATGTAAGTTTACCTAGGTGTCTGTTTTGGTTGGGTTGGTTTGTAAAGGAGAGAAGGGCTGTTGTTGCACTGTGGGCAGGTCGGAATCCATGCCTGGTGGGAGAAAGTAGTTGGTTATTAAGTATGGCATAAGTTGGTGGTGTATACATTTTTCGAGAATTTTTGCTAGAGGGGACAAAATGGCAATAGGATGATAGTTGGTAAGGTCAGTGGATGTGCCTCCTTTATGTAAAGGGATGATGTAGGAGGTTTTCCCGATTGATGGGATGGTGCTTTCAGGTATGGATCTGTTAAGCAGAATAGAGATTGGTTAGGCAAGCTTATTAGCAGCCAGCTGGAGGTATTCAGATGGCATGCTGTCAGCTGCTAGGGTAGTCAGTTTAAGTTGAGTTAGCAATTTTTTGACATAATTAGTAGGGATGGGTTGAAATTGGAAGGTAGTGTTAGGCCTGAGTGCAGACACGGGAATATTAGTGTTAGTGGGTTGTTGTTGAACTAGTTTGGAGATAGTTTTTTATGAAGTATTTATTGAATGAGTCTGGTATATTTGTGATTTCATTTGTGGAGGTAGGTGGGGGGTTACCGGGGTGAAGTAATTTATTTATTCCAGCCCAGAATTATTTGGGATTGTGTTGATGTCTTTTTTGCAGCTGTAGGAAATGGTTCTTTTTGTCCAGGAGAATAGTTTTTTTGTTTAATTTCTAAGTTTTTTGAATTGTTCTGTAGTAGCTGCAGTTTTTGTGGCCCTCCAGTGCTGCCAGGCTCTATTTCTTTGTGCTGTCTTGTTTTTAGTCTCTTTGGTGATCCAGGGAACTATATTCATTTTGAGTTTTTTGGTATGAGGTGGGGCATGGGCATTCAGAATTCATATGAAAGTGTTGTTGAATTGATTAACAGTGTAATCTAGGGGAACTTCTTTTAGTATGTTCCAATTTTGGTATTTTAGTTCAAGTTTGAATTTGTTAGGGTCAACGTTTTGTTTGTTCCAGATAGTTTGAATTAGTGGGGTAGAGTTGGAATGGGTTTTCTATTTTAGTAAGAAGTTGGGTTGGTGATCACTGAGGGTGTCTGGTAGGGCACCTGCTTGGTAAGGAGAACTGGTCTTGTTTATCAGGATCCAGTCTAGGAGACTTTCTTTGGTTTTATTGTTTCCTATCCTAGTGCTGGATTGAATAACTTGGGAGAAGCTATAGAGATTGATATGGTTAATGGGGTTAGTATTAGAGCATGAGTGCCAGTCTATATTAAAGTCACCTAGGATGATTGTTTCTTGGGTTAGATTAAAATTAACCCAATGTAGAAGGGATTCTAGGGAGGAGATATTATTGCCAGAAGGTATATAGCCTGTGATAGTGTTGACTGATTTTTTGTCACTAAGTTTAAGTTTGCTAGAAGTAGTTCAGAGGTATTGAAGGGAGGGATAGGAGAGTCAATAGTACAGATTTTAGGTTGTTTTTGTAAAGTAATGCTATCCCACCCCCTTTCTTGGATAATCTATCATTGCATAATACATTGTACCCATGCGGAAGGAATTCACTGTCGGGTGTAGTAGGTTTCAACCATGTTTCAGTTTGGGATTGTAGATCAGGGGAATAGGAGGATAACAAAACATGTAGTAGATGAACTTTATTGTTTATGCTTCGGATGTTTAAGCTTAGTAATAAAAGGCTGTTTTTTGATTGAGAGAAGGAGGATAGGTTGGGCAAGAAGGATGGGAAAGAAGGGGTAGATGTGCAAGGGTTTGGACCTGGATTGGGATGTATGTCCCTGGCTAGGATCATTTGATGGCTAATGCTGTGTAGGAGTTTGGACAGTTTGGTTAGAATGGTAATGTATTTATTTGTAGTAAGAGATCTGGTAGAGGTTGGGAGGACTATACAGAAGGATGGAGTGAGAGTTATGTGGCGGCGACTATTTGGGGACATGTATGAGCTGTAGTGATGGCTGGGAGATGGGTGAGAGGAGTTATGCTTTGATGGGGTTGTAGTGGTAGGATTTAGTATGGTTTGGTAGGAGGTCAGGTGGTGGGTTAGGACTAGGAGAAAGAGAATGGTGAGATTGTGTACATGGTAATTGGTTTGGGATAGTGTGGTTGTGCTCATAAAATGAAGGAGAGAGTGTTTAGGCTGAGGAAACAAGGAGATTGATAGCTGAGGGAGTGTTGTTAGAAGTGATTGGCTGAGACTGAGTGGGTGGAATGGTTAGGTATAAATCTAGATGTAGTGGGGGTGGGTGGTAAATGGGGGCAGGGTAGGGGAGCAGAGTGAGCCCGAGTGCAGTGAGGGCAAACGGAGCGGGGCTGCACCAAGAACAACAGGTAAGGGCTGGTTTCTGAAAAAACAATCAGTAAGCCTTGAGTGGGGAATGGTAACGTAAATATTGCTATTTTAAGCCATTGTAATAAAGAAGCAAATTGAAAAGAATTATGTAGTAGAGTAGGACCCAGGACCTCTAAGCTTTCAGTAGAAAGGGGACCTGGACTCTGGCTCAACAGTATTTACTGCTGGTACAGGAGAGTTCAGGATTATGTTACCTGCTTAGAAGGTGTAGGAAGATAGGAGATTGCTACCGGGAATGGGGCCCAACTGCAGATTCTCCTGGTCTGGTTACCGAATCTGCCTACAGATTTTACAGTGTAAAAATATGATCCTGTATGCACAAATATTAGTTGTTTCAGGCTGATCTCTTTAGCTGTTCAGCTTGCAGAGGTAGGTGGTTTGATTCCTGACACAGTAGATGCACTATGGAATGAAAAAGAATACACAAGGTAAGTCACAAGTAAAAGTGGGCTGGAGGAGCAGCTATCTGTTGGAAACAGTGGAATATATCAGGACAAATAAAAGACCTAAATATTACTGAAAATACCATGAGATTCACTGGTAGTAGTGCAATAACAGAATGATGGGATACGGTATATATGTTACTGCAATGGATTATATATGGATATAATCTTGGTATGCACTGATTTTTATAAATCATTTGGTGAGCATGAAGCATCCTTCTTGTTTTCCTGACTAATCTATCCAATGTGTTTTGGGACCAGTCAGTCACTCCAAAACTGTAAGTTAGGACAGGAAGAGCAAACTGGTTTATAGCTTGAATTTTGTTCCTAGATGTCAACGCTGTTTTCAGGATTAATTTAAGTCTTCTAAAGTATTCCATACTAAGTTTAATTCGCATTTGTTCATGTTTTATTTTTGATCCTTCATCAATTCCCAAATATTTATACCCTCCCTCTTGCTAAAGTTCTTTTATATCACATTCTTGCCCCAAACTGATGTTTTCTTGGTGCTGCAGTTTTCCCTACTTTAAAGGTTGCTTTTGCACATTTATCAAAACCAAATTACATTCTTATATCATCTGAAAAAGTTTTGATAACTTGCAGTTGTACTTTCAGTTCCTCATTTGATGAGCTATACAGTTTTAAATCATCGACAAAGAGAAGATGAGAAATCATCTGTTTTTCAGAGGTTCAGGTGCAAAGCCTAAGGTTGATAGCCAGGAGATGGGAATGTAGTGATCAGCTGGATCATGGCATTTACATATAGGCCCTTATTCATGTCAGTGGAGAAACAACCTGTAGTGTGAAATAAAGCAATGCACTCTTTGAGTTAGACCTGAGACCATGCAGGAAAATAATCAGGATATAAAAGTCCTGATATATGAGAGAAATTATTTATATATGAAAGATAATGGTTCTGGCTATGGGGGAAGATTAGAAGTGGGGCAGATGTATTTAAATACAGGAAGTGGGAAGTTTTTGGATAGTCGAGCAGGAGTAACTGACTTCCTTTTGGATGAATTATACCTCTCTGTACATCCTTATTAGTGCATGTTAAAGGAGCATAAGAGCATTTAAGCAGTGATTGTGTGCTATTATGACCCTGAAATCTTTCTCAGCATTATTTATGTGATGTCATGGTATGGCTTATTATTTATATAACACCAGTTTAACAAATTAACAGAAATACAACTCTATCAGTGGTCAGTTGTTGTCACGTGGTACACTTCAGCCTATATATTAACCTATAACAGAAGAATAGTAACAAATGAGGAGGCAGCCTCTAAAGACCTCATTCTTAATTAATGCAAATTGCATGCCAAATCTCCTTAATTTTACATACATTGCAAATAAAATTAATACAGATGTTTTTCTCTTTAAAACCTTTAGCCATTCTTTCTCTAATAGCTGTTGTTAAATTGACATTTACTGTTTACTTTTTGAACACTTGCTATCATATGGTCTCCATGGTATTCATAGCATGTTCATTTGTATGTTTTTAATTAAAAATATAGACAAGTACACATCTCTGCAGTACTCTATTACAATCTCCTCCTCTATCTTTTTCATGAACATCCCTCTGCCTAAAATCAAACTTCCTCCCACTCACTCTCTAGCATCTAAAACCAAGACTAAATACTTGACTTACAACCCATTTAATTTCAAACTTTACCAACTTCATGTAGCTCTGCTTCTATCAGGAGACATACATCCAAATTCTGGGCCCATCCATCACCCTACCATGCATAACTCTACCGCTCCCTACTTAATAAACTCATCCTCTCCAAACAAACATATTTCCTTTTACTCTATGAATGTCCGTAGTATTCTAAACAAAGTTAGTGAAATCCATGCCTGGATAGTGTTCCACACCCCTTATGTCATCACCCTAACAGAGACTTGGCTAAAACCCCAAACCTCTGATAAAGATATTCTCCCCCCTGGTTATAATTTACTCTGCATAGATCGCCAAAACAAAAAAGGGGGTGGTGTAGCCATCCTCTACTCCAACCACCTCACCATTACAAGCATTATGAAACCTATCCCATCCTTTTCTTCTGCTGAACTACTTACAGCTAACTTTAAAATAAATGACCACGCCACTATCACAGAAGCAGCCATCTATATTCCTCCAGGAGACAATATTCCTCTGCTTGAAAATATTCTTTCATACTTTTCTCAGCACATCCCCAATGAAACTGTCCTCCTTGGGGATGTCAACATTAACTGGTTAACTCTCAGTAATCCAAACTCTAATACTTATATTAATTTATATGGCTTTACACAGCTAATCTCCCAACCTACCCATACAAACAACTCTCACACATGTAGTACTCTTATTGACTGGGTACTTGTATCTAATCCTTCCAAATATCATAACCCTAAAACCCTACCAAACACCCTGAGTGATCACTCCCCTATAAAAGTGCTTAGGTTCACTCCCCACTTCTCAAAATCTCCTAAATTTATCACTTGTCGTAAACTCTCTAACTTCCATCCAGAAACCTTTAATGCCCTCCTGTCTAAAGTAAACTGGAAATTCTATACCCAACTCCCACTAGAAGAAGCAGTCCTAGCTTTCAACTCCACCTTCCTTAGCATCTTAGACTCACTTGCTCACCCTCGCAAAGTCCGAATTAAGTCCACCATATCTCCGTATCTTTCAAAAACCATTCGTACCCTTATGATAACTAGAGAAAAATTATGGAAAAAATGGTCACAAACTAAGCTCTCTGCAGACTTAGAAAATTATAAAGAACTCAGACATCTGACGAAAAAAACACATAAACAAAGATAAAAAGGACTTCTATAACAAACCTCCCACAGCCCTAAAATCTAATCCTAAAAAATTCTGGAACTCTATTAACCAAATATTACATCCCGGTAATCTTAAATCCCCCAATCTGTGCCCAGACAAGACATCTGAAGAAACTGCCACTATCTTCAATACCTATTTTATCGATGCAATATCTAAGCTACTGAACCCTAACCCAAACTCTTCTACAACTAACATCTCCAACTTTTCTGAACCTACTCCTAACACTATCTCCTCAAATATCTTCTCCCTCAAACTTGTACCTACTAGCTACATCAAAACTCTACTTTCTAAATTAAAACCATGCTCAGCATCAGCTGACAATATTCCTTCCACTTTTCTTCTACTTGCAGCTGACTCTTTTGCTCTCCCTGTATCTATCCTAATTAATCAAGACACACAAGTCCAGAAGCCCAAAGTAAAGTATGACAAATTTAATATGAAGTAGTTTTCGTCGCTGCCAATACAGCAACTTCTTCAGATAAAAAAATGAAAACTTACAAGTCATACTTAAGTACTAAAGACATCACATGTTAAAATGTATCACATGTTAAAATACAACGTATCAAACCAGAACAGTGCACACACACACACACACACACACACACACACACACACACACACACACACACACACGCACGCACACACACACACACGTCAATTTCAAGCTAGGTGTGCTTAATAAACAATATAAAACCAACTCGTACTACATCACCTTTTTAAACGTTTTAACTTCAGTAAACAAGTGATGTTACAAGCTTCATTAAGGCCTGGACTAGAGAATGCATTAAGTCTTAGTTGTCTGGCTAATTCGCGTTCCTCTAACAGTAAATTGACAGGCCCCCCCCCTACTATCAGAATGTATTTGATCTATTGCCTTAAATAAAAACGTATAGCCCCCACTCAAACATGAATGTCTGGCCAAGGAGTTGTCACCCTTGTTTTTGTCTATTGCATGAATATATTCATAAACTCTATCACAGAGTCTACATTCCATTTTCCCAATATAAAAAGCAGTGCAAGACGTGCACAAAGCAATATATACCACTAGTTTTGAGTTACAATTAAATTTGTACTTCAGTTCATACTTCCTCCCACTAATGGTAAAAGTCTTGCCTATATCCATAAATTTGCACATCTTACATGCACCACAAGTAGACATCCCTGCATATCTGCTTGAACACATTAATTCATTTCTTTCGAGTAAGTTTTATATTGTTTATTAAGCACACCTAGCTTGAAATTGACTTGTATGTGTGTGCACTGCTCTGGTTTGATACGTTGTATTTTAACATGTGATACATTTTAACATGTGATGTCTTTAGTACATAAGTACGGCTTCTAAGTTTTCATTTTTTTATCTGAAGAAGTTGCTGTATTGGCAGCGACGAAAAGCGCTTCATATTAAATTTGTCATACTTTACTTTGGGATTCTGGACTTGTTTGTCTTGGTTTTACAGTTTTGTTACATTTCCAGTAAGTTTCAAATGTTTATCCTAATTAATCACTCTATCTCTTAATCTAATGTCCCTTCCATCTGGAAACAATGCTACACTCTACCTATACACAAAGGAGGTAACTCCTCTGATATCTCTAACTTTAGACTATCGCTATCCTCTCCCCTCTCTCTAAAGTACTAGAAAAATGTATTCATATACAAGTTATGCAGTCTCTAATACAAGAAAATCTGCTTGCAGCCACTCAACATGTCTTCAGACCCAAACATAGCACCACTACAGCTCTATTATCCATCCTCAACACTGTCTCTGTAGCCATGGACAACCATAAGCTTATTTTTTGCCTATTCTCAGACCTCTCAAAAGCTTTTGACACTGTCTCACATTCTCTTCTGCTGCACAAACTGCATAACCTCAACTTCTCCTACTGTTGCATTGTTCTCCAGCTACCTCACTGATAGATCTCAATCAGTGAGATGGCCCTCTGCACTCTCCCCTCCTCTCCCTCTAAAAATGGGAGTACCTCAAGGGTCTGTCCTAGGGCCTTAACTTTTTAATATCTTTACCAATCAGCTCTATACCTTCTGTCCTCAGTCATCTTTAGTGCAATACGCAGATGACTCTACAGTCATCACCACAGCCAATTCTCCCTCTAAGCTGTTCTCAGCTACTCAGGCATCTCTTAACTTAGTTGAAACATGGCTCTCCAACAACCAGCTCATCCTTAACTCTAGAAAAACAAAGCTGTTACTCTTCCTACCTAAAAAGTTCAACAATATTAAACCCTCCTTCTCCATACAGTCCCTTAATAACACTCCCATTCAGGTAGTATCCAGCACTAAGCACTTAGGCATAACTATCGACGATCAGCTTAAATTTGACTTGCATGTTAATAACTGTATCAAAAAGACTCACTCAAAACTGGGGCTCTTTTACTGTAACAAGAAATTCCTTACCTCTGAAGCCAAGATTACTCTCTTATCTACCTGCTACCCAGTCTAACGTACAATTCTTAAATTCTCACAAGTCTTAACTGAGCACTCCTGACCAAACTCGAATCTACCTACAACAAGGTTGCTAGATTTCCTGCCCAACAAACCTACAAATCCCATCACTGTCTCTCTTTAAAACACCTAAACTGACTTGAATTACCCCACCAGCATCTTCTCTCTCATCTCCAGATCATCCATTCTGTCCTATACCAGCCTTCCTACTGCCCAGCACTGTCCCCTCTCATCTCCCATTATTCTTCCTCCAGACCTCTCCAAAGCTCTAACCAAGACCTACTACAAATCTACAAACCCAAGTCTAAATATGGATGCAACATGTACAGCTGTCACCCCACTATTGCCTGGAATAGGCTCCCACTAGACTTCAGGACCCTTAAACATCCTAAACAATTTAAGACAGCCACCAAAGAGCACATTAAAAGTCACTGGTCCTGCCACTGCACTCTCCCTCCTTAAACATCCCATACTTTTCATACCTTATTCTACTTTCTGCCCTTAACTCAGTCTTCTCACTAGCTCTGTCTAATCTTCCTTGACTACTCTTTCTACTGTCTTCTAAAATCTATTAAGCAAATTGCCTCAGAGGAACATTCTATTGTAATTGTCTTGCCTTCATGTGCAACTGCATTATGATAAAACTGGGTTTTTGTAACCACTTACCCCAAAAACTATACTCATCTTAATGACATATTTCTTTTTATACATCTTGAAATAGTTTTGCTATACTCCTGATTATTGACACTGTATAACATTGTATTGCTACTTAATGCCTTGTAATAATCCTGTAACATTGCTGTTTAATGCTAATTTATAATGAAAATTGTATAATATGTTGGAACTTTTCTCCCCGGGCCTCTGCTGAAAAAGGGCTCTTCAGCTCAGTCGGACAATCCCGGTCAACAAATGTAAAATAAAATAAATAAATAAAATAATCCATTCCTTGCAATATTATGGAAACCATGTGAGATTACATTTCCAAAGAAAGATGGCAATCAACTGTAAAGTAATTGCTTTGAAATAGCTAAGAATTTTGCAAAGAAAACAACAGCTGGATTTTTTCAAAGCAGTGCAGTTTGGTTCTTGGCTTGAGTGCCTTCTGTGTGTCATCGGTACATATTGCTTGTGTTTGTGTAGGCTTTTGTTAGGTGCTCTGACTTCCTGCCACATCCTAAAGTAGGGCAATATGTGAATTAGCAGTCCTTTAACTTATCCATACGTGTGGATGCTGTTTGAGAACTAGTATGTGTTTATGTGTTTTTTTATACCCTGCAATGAGTTGGTAGCCTTTTCAGGGTGAGTTTTACCTTGTTCCCACCGAGTTCCGGGAGAGGTTCTAACTTACCCATGACCCTGCTACCGGAGTAAGGGTTAATCAGAGAAGGAATAAGTGAAAGAATGAATACATATTAAGAGTTGTAAGGATTCCCGGTGAAAAATGCAGTAATAAAGGCTGACAGATTCTTGATGAAGCAGATGTGATTCACTGGGTGCTGACTAATTTAAGCAGGTATAATATGATATCGGTTAACAGTAATATCAAATCAAACTTGATTAAGCAACAAAAATGTCTCAGTGTTAACCACTGCAGTTTTTATAGTCTGTTCAAATCGTATCATAAGAAGTTACCAGTGGTATGCCCTAGGGCCCAGAGTTGGGTCCTTTCCTATTTGGCATCTGTTATTCAGACCTTCAGGCCAACACACTTAGGCCTATAGTTATCTAAGGTTTGCAGATGACTGCAAATTGGGTGATGTTACTTAATTTTCCATTGACTCACAGTTGCTGTAACATGGTTTAAACAAAGTTAACAACTTGAACAAGGACAATGGCCTCAAATTAAATATGAAAAATGTGATAGAGTTTACTTTGTTAAACAAAACATTTTCCTGCACTGTATAGGAGATGCACCCTTCCAGTCAAACAATGTTGTAATGTATCTAGGCACATTTGTTCATCATTTCTTATCTTTTGACTATCATGTTCCCCCAGCAGTTCAGGAAGTTTTCTAGCTGACTTATATCATTGATAAAGGTATCTTTTCTAGACTCAAAGAAGCCTTAATTATCCTTTATTCATATCTCATCAATCCAATTATTGAACGTAGTGTTGCTAGTGACATGTATTTGTCTGTACACATCACTCTGAGGAACATGTGAGATCCCTTACTAAAAACATCACTGGCCTCAAACGTCTTAGTTATCAGGACAGACTGGCAGCCTGCTCTTTGTACTCGGTCTCTTTTAGACTTCTCCATGGGGATCTGTGTCAGTCTTTTGAGCCATGAAAGACTGCCCCACTTTGACCTCCTATTCTTTTACAGAACAAGTGGATCTTCAAATATCTCATTAAAGTAACTGAACCTTCATCAACAAATAAATAAAACATATTAATATGATATATTCATATCCCAAAGTATCCCCCACCTCTGAAACAAACTTTAGTTAAATGTCAAGCAAAGTAGCAGCATTGCCACCTTCGAGTTAGACCTAGATAATTGCCTTATACCCCCCCAGTCTATCTTGTGTTACCCTCCACTGGGCTGCAGGGAACCTTTGAATATGGTTTATTGGCTAGGCATGTAATGGTCTCAGACTGACTGTCTAATACTTACCTAAGAATCTTGGAAAATGAATGCATTTTCTTTTTAAAATTATAATAATTTTAAAATTCTGACACAAAACAATTGATTAGAGGTAATTCTCTTCTTTTATTTGAATATTTGCAGTAATATAATGTCCACAATATTAAACAAACATGCTAATATACAATTACACTGTACAAACAAAAATGCTTTTCAAAATGAATATTTTACTTATCATATGTAGTAAACTCTAAATCTAAGTCAGAAGTGTTCAAACATTCTGAAATACAAAATTAAAATTAAGCTTTTAAAAAAGTCTCAGAATTATATTTGTTTTAAAGTTTCATTTTTTAACTTTAGATCCATTATTAGTTTGCCCATCTTTTGTTCACGTAGTGCCAGGACAGGCTGTGGCTTGCCTATGACCCTAAACCGGATTAAGTGAGTAAACAGAGAATGAATGAATGCACGAAAAAAATACATTGCCAATTATTTATTAGGATTTGTTTTTGTAAGTGGACAAATATGCTTACCATCTCTTAATAAAACATACAGAAACAGTTTATAATAATATGTGCATAGTTTAATTGTATTTTTTACAAATGTTGTTTATTTGTTAACCAGTTAAGTGAACTGTCCTTCTTGTATGCTTTTTATCATGATTGGGGCTGTAATAGTAAATATATGATAGTAAATATTTGAACACTTTAGTGTAGCAAGTCAAACAACATGGTTTTGGAAGGTTGGAGGATATTAACTGGAGTATTTATTTTATTTTTTCTGTTATGAGTATAATGCCACTAGACACACACGTCTTTTCAGGGATAACCCTAGAACGCTATCTGGTTACGTGACTTACTTACAGCCATAGAGTAGGCAGGCGAAGACGGAAATAATCAGACAAAAGGAACCTGTGGGTTTCAAATCCAAGACTTCTGGATAAAACTCATTAGTTTGTCATTATCTTAATCCTGTGCCCTAAACTGCCATCAAAAACCCATGCAGACATAGACTCAGTAACTGGAGGTAAGAATTGAAATCTGGACCCTAGAGTCTTGAGGCAGTGATCTTACTCATATCACTCCTGGTGCCATTATACCTTCTCATGATGCAAATGTGTTTCTGCATCTGCCAAGGAAAGCTATCATGATCAGTGCTTGTTGAGGCAAATGCATGGCCTCAGACCAGCCCAAACATTGCCATCCTTGCTCTGAGGGATTCTTGTATAGGCACCCCTATTCCACCCCCCTCCCTCGAGGACTGGCATGCCCATCTCCCCCTTGACAGCCCCAGCAGGTGCTGATAATGCTAATTAAGTATGGGCTGTCAGAGCCCTGTCCTGCCCAGTTAACAGAGCTGGCCATGACTATGCCCTTTTTAATATAACCCATATTATAAGCACAACAAACTACTAAATAATGTGCATTTTTTGTCAACTAATAACATTCTAGGTGCTATGAGGGGTCTTGGCTTCACCTTGTGACAGTGGTTAAGTTTCCCAGCTCATAAGTTCATAGGTTCTTAGGTTAGTACTAAGCTAACTACCCTTGCGAGCCATTTTAAGCCTAGCCAGTTATCCCTTGTGAGACTCAAGACCTTGTGTTTGTAAGGCAAACACCTTAACCATTAGGCCACCCTCCTAACCCTGTTACCACATCAGTGACACATCTGTCCAAACTGGCACAGTTATTAGAGACCTGGGCATGTATCTTGACAAGACAATGTCATTTAACCATTATGTGTCCACAATAGTTTGCATATCATTCTACCTTGCCCAGTTAATCTCTAACGATATCTCCAGTAGGTCAGAAGAAGTCATAGTCCCCATTACTCATCCTTTATTGTGCCTCTCATTGAATACAGTGACTCATTTGGCATATACCTCCTCATTCATCTTGCCCATCTTGAAAGCCCCCAGATACTCATGACCAAGAAAATCAGAGGGGTTAAGTCTTACAGCTACCCAGATAGATTATCTGCCCTACAGATTCTTTCATGGTGGCCTAAGCTTATCCTTTTATGTCACGAAAGACCTTGCCCTATTTGATCTCCTTCATGTTTGTAAATTATGACTCCATAAGGAACCTGCACCATGGACCTTCATCTCCATACGTAAATAAATAGGAGTCAATGGCAGGACAGGTGTTTAACACATCGCATTCCTTACCTTTGGAACTGGCTTCCCATACTTGTGAAACAAGTGGTAACCTAGCCACCTTCAAGGCGAGTTTCAACAACTGGATGGGATTTCATCACTGCACCCCTGGAATAACATGTCCAGCTCTCCTTGAAAAGACTGGGGGCACAATTTGAGCATAATAAACACAAAGTTGAGATACACTGTGTTATTAGGTTAGGCTTCTATATTGTTTTCATGACAACTTGCCAAGTATCTGCCTGTGAACCTTTGAATCTATGAACGCAGTTCTCGCCATAGTTTTCCAGTACAGGTCAGATTTCTGAGATGCTGAACTTGCATTATGAAGAATAACAGTACTATATAAAATAAAATTCTTAGCGACCCATGGTTAATTGAATATGGCAGCCACTGTAAAGACCTTATTGATACAGGGATTAAGAAGACAGGATGAATGACTACCTGACCCCCAAGACATAGGTAAATGCTGGAAGGGTCTACAAGGAAAATTCTGTAAATACCACTAAAAGGTATTAAATTAAAAAAAATGTAACATCAGCAGTGTAATGTGATATTTAATATACACAGAATACTGCCTAGGTCCCTGTTATTGCAGAGGTTGGGCTTCTTTCTGTAATATAAATGATCTTGGAGAGGCTAAAGTCTTAGACTTTGAAAGTGGTGGCTTGGAGGGAACAGATTTAAATATATAGAGGCCAGCTGATCTGTTTCTGTGTAAATGAAGGGGATCCTAATATAGTGGCTGCAAACCAGGGAGAAGCCCAGCAGCTCTCTGATAATATGGAAGCATATAAGACTCGTTCCTTTGGAGCAGAGGGATAAAGCTCTGACTATAACTCAGGTGACCTGAGTTTTAGTGGCTTTGTCATCCATTGGAATTGGCATGTGGGGAAGAGCAGAATGATAAAGCTTAGTCTGCTTGGTTCTGTCACAGGGGAGGGATTGGGAACATGTGTCTGTGTTTGTTATCATGGTTCAGAGACATGGGATCACATGGAAGATGCAGTTTACAAGAGAAGATAGTAGGGATGATTGATTGTGTTGCATGTAGTGGCATGGGTGTACATTGCAAAGGCCATCTGCATGCTAAACCCTTGGACATAAATGAACATGTGAAGAGGACGACGGTGCTTAGTAGAAAACCCTGATTCCTCACTGTGCAGATAATAGCTGACATTCCTGGCCCATGCCCCAGGGAAGGAATGATTTGAAGGGCTGTCACCAAAGAGAATGAATAGGTTTCTAGAGTAGCCCAGCCAGAATATGGAAGCAGGTAAATCTCCTACTGTGCATTCATGGGAGCATGCTGCATGTGTTTGATATCTGTACATTACTACGTCCCACCAACTTACTGATCTTTACTGTATCACCACCATCTAGTTGACTTTACCACTAATGGGATACCTTAAAGTAAATTCAGTCTTAATGTACATTTTTTTGCAGGGGATTGGCTCCTGTGTACCCCCCCCCCCATTGTAGGAGCTCTGCCTCTAAACTCTGCATATGCAAATATATAATCTCTGAGTTTTCACTGACTCAGAATAAAGAGAAAAATATATTTCCCTTTCCTCTGACATGTTGAGTTCTCTGAAATTACATATATAGAACAGGAGTGTGGGGTACTGGTCATATTGGGAGGCTTGCAAGAGAATACAGCTTGCTTTGACAAGCTTGGCATCAATCACATCAAGGAAACCCTTTCCACTTGGGGTGAATAATATTAGGCACACATTTTAAATGTCTAACACCCACTAACCTAAATGATATGCCATCTTTCATTAAAGAGAGCACCCAGATTAACTGTACTTGTTAGAGTACAAAAGCATATTGATTAAAAGTATTTATTTATTTATTTACATTTGTTGACCGGGAATGTCCAACTGGACGCATGTCCATTTTCAACAGAGGCCCGGGGAGAAAAGCTCCACAAATTAAAATATTACAGACATAGTTACAGATGAAGAATCTTAGCAATTAAAATATTACAAACATAGTTACAGATGAAGAACATAGTACATTCAGTAGATAACTAGCATCTGTTCCATCCACGAAGTCATAGCAGATATTAACAATTGTCACAATAAGAAGTTACTAATGTATAATAAGTAGATAGGCATGGAAGTATCAGAGCTTGCTGTAATCAAAGCTAGTTTGTGGGGTGGAAGAGAGGTAGAGGGTAGATGGAGTGGGAGAAGTTAGAGGGGAGAGTTACAAGGGCATAGCCAGCATGTTTTTAGGTGCGCTTTAAGTAAAGCTGTGAAGCAGGTGCATGATGGTACAGAGGTTATTGTGGGGGGGGGGTTCCATAATTTGGCTATAGCGCTGGAGAATAGTGCTTTTCCAGCAGTGTTATTGGCTCTAGTAACCTGTAATTGATTTTTCTTGCTGGGTCGTAGTGGTCTGGTGGTAAGATAGGGTTGGAGTAAATTCTGGAGGGATGGGACCTTTAGATGATGGTTTACTAGTTTGTGGGTGAGTGTAAGTTGATACCATTGAAGGAGGTGAGGGAGTTCTAGCCAGCCTAGTTCAGTATGTGAGAGACAGTGGTGACTGCGGTAGGATGCCTCGGTGGCAAATTTGGTGATTTTGTTGTAGCAGGTCATGAGTTTATTTAGATTGCATTGCCTTAAGTTGGTATATATTGGAGAGACATAAAGTAGGGTGGAGATAAGGTGCGAATTTGCAACTGAAATCCTAGCTGCTTTGGTGAGGAGTTGCTTATTTCATTATAAGGCTCCTAGTTTTTTGTGGACTTTTTTTATGGTCATGGATATGTGAATGTCAAATTTCAGATTGCTGTCTATTTCAACTCCTAACAATTTGGTGTGATCTGTTGGGTGGATAGTACTGTTATCTTTTGCCGTGATGTTAAAGTGAGAGTTGTTTTGAGTATGTTTGGTGGGTTCGAAGATGAGGAGTTTAGTTTTGTTTGGGTTGAGTATTAACTGGGCATCGGATAGCCAAGTTTCAACAGAGGAAAAGGCATCCTGTGTGACCTTTTGCAGTTCAGGTAGGGACTGGGCTGAGCAGATGATGGTTGAGTCATCTGCATATTGTATGGGTGTGCCATGTTTGGTGGCAGAGGCTAGATTATTGGTGAAAATAGAGAAGAGTAGGGGTCCAAGGACGGATCCCTGGGGAACACCAATAGAGACAGGTAGTTGGGGTGATACATCATTTTGCCATACAACGGATTGCTGGCGGTCAGACAGGTAACTCTGAAACCAGTTGGTGACTGATTGAGAGAAGGATAGGTTATTGAGTACAGAGATGAGTTGTTTCTGTGGGACCATGTCAAATGATTTAGATAGGTCTAGGAAAGTTTTAGAGGAGAGATGGCCATTGTTTTGATGGTAAAGGATAGTGTTAGTAAAAGAGAGTAAGGCAGTGGTGGTGCTATGGTTTAGTCAGAAACCATGTTGAGTATTAGAAAGGAGGTTGTTAGTAAGGAGGTAGTCTGAGATTTGAGAGTGAATGCATCTCGCTAGTATTTTGGAGAGTGGAGATAGAATTGCTGCGGGGCGGTAGTTGGTTAGTTCTGTGGAGGGGCCACCTTAGATTGGTTAATCAAGATTGATACTGGGTAGGCTAGGGCGTCAGCTGCAATTTGTAGGAATTCACTTGAGAGGTTGTCTACTGTTAATTTTGTGGGTTTAAGTTTAGTTAAGAGTTTTCTTATGTTGGAGGTAGGAATGGGAGAAAATGAGAAGAGTGTGGGGAGATTACTGGGTGAAGGTGTGGGGGGTGTAGGGGAGGGGGGTTATGTTGTCTAGATAGTGACAGTATGGTTTGTGAGAACTGTGTTTACTGAGGTAGCAATATTTTCTGAGGAGTGAGGAATGTTAGGTGGAGGGGTATTGATTTTATCTGGGTGGAGGATGGAGTTTATGGAGGTCCAGAATTGTTTGGGGTTGTGTTGGGAGGAGTTGAGGGCAGACTGGTAGTATTGGATTTTGTCCTGCTTTATTAGCTTTTTGACTCTATTGCGTAGTTCTAGGAATTTCTGTCTAGCTGAGGGGGTTTTGGGTTTGCGCTAGTGTTCCCAGGCTTTATCTCTGTTTTTCATTTCTGACCTAGCGGTTTTCTGTAGCCATGGGGAGGGTTGGGCTTTGCTTCTGGTAAGTCTTATGGGGGCATGGTTATTTAGGATGCTTAGGAAGGTAGTATTGAAAAATTGGACTGCTTCATCTAGGCTGAGGTAATTTAGAGGGTGCCAGTTACATTCTTTGAAGAGTGAGATGAATGTGATTGGGTTAAAGTGTAGTTTTTTATGTATTTGATGGTAGATGACAGGTTTAACTTGGTATAGCTGTTTTTGAGTAGGAATGTTGGGGAATGATCACTGAGGCTATCTGATAGACAGCCTGCTATCTAGGACTGTGGAATCTTGCTGACTAGTATCCAATCCAGGGTAGTGTGCTTGTTGGAGTTTTTATTTATTCTGGTTGGTGACTAGACTAGTTGGGTGAAGCCATGAAGGTTTAGATGATGGGTTGGATGGTTGCCGCGACAGGAGTGCCAAACAATATTGAAGTCACCTAAAATTATGGTCTCTTGGGGGAGATAATGGGTAGTCCAGCTGAGGAGGTTTTCTAGTGGAGGTATATTTTGGCCAGGTGGGAAGTAGTACACCACCTCCTTCCTTTTCTTCATCTTTATACAGTATTTTGAAAATAGTTGTAAAGTCTGATCATTAATTAAGATTGGCTGATTTTTGTCAGGACATCTAATGCTGAAAATTGATTTATCTATTATGTGCAGCAGTTACTTGAGTTTTCAGACTTCACTGAAAATTAATACATTTCCTTTCAGCAAAATCACATTGACCATTTACTGGTGAACTTGCAAATGGAGGCTGTTTATATAAAGGAGAACTTCAACATTCGCTGGATGGCTGATACTGGCTTTGTGGAGAACGTAGAAAAGGTTATTAAAGAATATAAACACAGTAGAAGATTATTGGTAAGTTTTCCTTACAGACTGGTTAAAAAGAAATGCATAATGCTGTCATTCACAATAGCAGTAACTTAAGATAAGTAGCAGACCTGACTCAGTATTGGGTCAGCCAGCATAAGTGTGATAGATGGGCTATCTGTCTGTTCTTCTGTTTTAAGAGGATGAGTTGTAATGCTTATTTCTTGCTCAATAACTTGTGTAGGGGATCATTACTAGACCAGTTGTGTATAATGAGCACTTACACGAGTGCATGGATCATGCTATCCCTAACAGAACCAAGATGCTATCCTCCAAAAAAAGGAAGACAATCTGGTGGTCTTCTGTCATAAACAAACTCTACAACAGAAGAAAGAAACTTGCAAAAAAGAGTAAAATCCCACGATTGGAGTTGGTCAGCCTCAGTAAGAAGCTGAGATCCCTCATAAAATCCTCCATAGCTAGTTATGAAAACAAAATCCCCACTGATTCTAAAGACAACCACAAAGCATTCTATAGCTATGTCAAGAATCACAATGGCAACACTCAGATCTGCTCTGAGTTACAGCACAATGACAGTAAATATACAGAACCAAATGATATTGCCAACATCCTGGCAGATAGGTTCATTGCTAACTTTACCCCCCCTCTCACCCCCTAAAGGGCCCATCTTTATACCGGAAGAATGCAAAGTTCCTGTAATCACAGCTGCAGAGATAAAAACTTCACTTTCCAAAGCCAAGAACACAGCATCCATGGGACCTGACAACATCCTAGACTGCTTTCTACATGAACTGCAGAATGAACTGGCACCCCACCTAAGTACCATGTTCAACCATACATAGCCTCACCACAGGCTTTGTACCCATTGAATGGCACACCACGATGGTTATCCCACTCCACAAAAGGGGGGGGGGGCAACAGACCCTGGGAACTACTGCCCCATTAGCCTGACAAGCCTGGTCTGCAAGGCCATGGAATGTATCATCATGGAACTCATAAACAAAGACATTGGAGATCTCCAATCTCTGGACCCCACACAGTTCGGGTTTGTAAAAGGCAGATCATGCCTCCTAAACCTGATAGACTTCTTTGAAGTAGTCACCAAAGCCATAGATGAGGGTAAAGTGGTTCACACAGCCTATCTAGATTTCGCCAATGCGTTCGACACCATCCCCCACTCTGGAATTATAGATAAACCCACTAAACTAGGTATAAATGCCTATGTCACAAGATGGGTTGTCAACTGGCTTACTGACAGAACCCACACTGTGAAAGTAGCAGACTCCAAATCAGATTTCAGACCAGTTACAAGTGGAGTACCACAGAGTTCAGTCCTGGGTCCTCTCCAGTTTGGTATCTACTTCTCTGAAGTACAGGCTAACACAGAAAGTCTTTGGCTAACTAAATTTGCAGATGACTGCAAACTAGGAGCCATAATCAAAACTCCTAATGATGTGGATATACTACAAAAGGGCCTCACTGAGACAGATGCCTGGTGTCAAAGCCATGGTCTCAAGCTCAATGCCAAAAAGTGCATTGTCATCCCCTTTGGTAAAAACTCTGTACCCATGAACTACCATAGAGGCGGTAGTCTACTTAACACTGAAAGTGTGATAAGAGACCTAGGGACACAAGGGGACAGTAGTCTCTCCTTTGATAATCACATTGTCACAGTGGTCAGGAAATCCTTCTATGTGGCACACCTCATCACAAAAGGTTTCTCATCCAGAAAAAAAGAGGTCATTGTTTCCCTCTACTCATTACTCATTACACCCATTATAGAGTACAGTGCCCCTTTTCGTATGTACTTCACAAGACATCTACAACAACAGGAAAGGCTGCAAAAATACCTCACAAAGAGGATTACTGGCCTCAAACAGATGCCTTATGCAGACTGACTCAAAAACTCCAGCTTTACTCAGTCACATATCGCCTACTCAGAGGCTATCTCTGCCTAACATACAAAGCTATGTCAAACCGAGAGCTGTTGGACATGCCCCACTTAAAGAAATCCCAATCCCTCTGAGCTACACGCTCTAGGGACCTAAACCTTGTCACCACAATAAACTGAACATGCTGGAGTGATATATTCCTGTCCCAGAGACTTCCCATACCCTTGAACAGACTACCTATCTATGTCAAACAGAGCTCCTCATTAGCACTCTTCAAGAAAAATCTTGATGACTGGATGGGTAATAGGAAATTCACCCCGGGGATCACTTCTGTGGTTCTGCTTGACAGGGGCACAGGAAAATTTTTTTCTTGGGTGGTGAAAGCCAGGGTACCTTTTTGGCTAGGCCTGTATAGGCCCTAGGGCCAATAGCCTAGTACCTACCTATGAACCTATGAAAAAGGCTACAGTAAATGTTTGGCATGCTGTCCATGTAAATGAGTAAGATGGTAGCATCACTGTACATCATGTAATACATGCTTGGCATACTGTGCACTTAAATTAGCATGTTGGTAGCAGTGGCATCATTGTACATCATGTAATACATGCTTGACATACTCTATACCTAAATTAGCATGTTGGCAGTACTGGCATAATTGTACACCACGTAATACAGGATTTGCATATTCTGCACCTAAATTAGTATGTTAGCAGCACTGGCATCATTGTACATTATGTAATACATGCTTGGCATACTCTGCACCTAAATTAGTATGTTGGCAATACTGGCATCATTGTACATTATGTAATACATGATTGGCATATTCTGCACCTAAATCAGCATGTTGGCAGCACTGGAATCATTGTACATCATGTAATACATGCTTGGCATACTCTGCACCTAAATTAGCATGTTAGCAGCACTGGCATAATTGCACATCATATAATACATGCTTGGTATACTCTGTACCTAAATTAACATGTTAGCAGCACTGGCATCATTGTACATCATGTAATAAATGCTTGACATACTCTATACCTAAGTTAGCATGTTGGTAGCACCGGCATCATTGTACACCATGTAATACATGATTTGCATATTCTGCACCTAAATTAGTATGTTGACAGCACTGATATCATTGTACACAATGTAATACATGCTTGGCATACTCGGCACCTAAATTAGCATGTTAGCAGCACTGGCATCATTGTACATCATGTAATATATGCTTGACATACTCTGCACCTAAATTAGTATGTTGGCAGCACTGGCATCATTGTACATCATGTAATACATGCTTGACATACTCTATACCTAAATTAGCATGTTGGCAGCACTGGCATCATTGTACACCATGTAATACATGCTTGACATACCCTGCACCTAAATTAGTATGTTAGCAGCACTGGCATTATTGTACATCATTACCTAAATTAGCATGTTGACAGCACTGGCATCGTTGTACACCATGTAATACATGCTTGACATACTTTGTACCTAAATTAGCATGTTGGCAGCACTGGCATCATTGTACATCATGTAATAAATGACTGGCATACTCTGCTCATAAATTAGTATGTTGGCAGCACTGGCATCATTGTACACCATGTAATACATTATTTGCATATGCTGCATCTACATTAGTATGTTGGCAGCACTGGCATCATTGTACACCATGTAATACATATTTGGCATACTCTGCACCTAAATTAGCATGTTGGCAGCACTGGCATCATTGTACACAATGTAATACATGATTTGCATATTCTGCACCTAAATTAGTATGTTGGCAGCACTGGCATCATTGTACATCATGTAATACATATTTGGCATACTCTGCACCTAAATTAGCATGTTGGCAGCACTGGCATCATTGTACACCATGTAATACATGATTTGCATATTATGCACCTAAATTAGTATGTTGGCAGCACTGGCATCATTGTAGACCATGTAATACATGCTTGGCATATTCTTCACCTAAATTAGCATGTTGGCAGCACTGGCATCATTGTACACCATGTAATACATGCTTGACATACTCTATACCTAAATTAGCATGTTGGCAGCACTGGCATCATTGTACATCATGTAATATATGATTTGCATATTCTGCACCTAAATTAGTATGTTGGCAGCCCTGGCATCATTGTACACCATGTAATACATGCTTGACATACTCTATAACTAAATTAGCATTTTGGCAGCACTGGCATCATTGTACATCACGTAATACATGCTTGACATACTCTACACCTAAATTAGCATTTTGGCAGCACTGGCATCATTGTACACCATGTAATACATGCTTGACATACTCTATACCTAAATTAGCATGTTGGCAGCACTGGCATCATTGTACACCATGCAATACATGATTTGCATATTCTGCACCTAAATTAGTATGTTGGCAGCACTGGCATCATTGTGCACCATGTAATTCATGCTCGGCATACGCTGCACCTAAATTAGTATGTTAGCAGCACTGGCATCATTTCACATCATGTAATACATGCTTGGCATACTCTGCACCTAAATTAGCATGTTGGCAGCACTGGCATCATTGTACACCATATAATATATGTTTGGCGTACTCTGCACCTAAATTAGCATGTTGGCAGCACTGGCATCATTATACATCATGTAATACATGTTTTGCATATTCTGCACCTAAATTAGTATGTTGGCAGCACTGGCATCATTGTACACCATGTAATACATGCTTGGCATACTCTGCACCTAAATTAGCATGTTGGCAGCACTGGCATCATTGTACACCATGTAATACATGCCTGGCATACTCTGCACCTAAATTAATATCTTAGCGGCACTGGCATCATTGTACATCATGTAATACATGCTTGGCATACTCTGCACCTAAATTAGCATGTTAGCAGCACTGGCATCATTGTACACCATGTAATACATGTTTTGCATATTCTGCACCTAAATTAGTATGTTGGCAGCATTGGCATCATTGTACATCATGTAATACATGCTTGTCATACTCTGCACCTAAATTAGTATGTTGGCAGCATTGGCATCATTGTACATCATGTAATACATGCTTGACATACTCTATACCTAAATTAGCATGTTAGCAGCACTGGCATCATTGCACATCATGTAATACATGCTTGACATACTCTATAACTAAATTGGCATGTTGGCAGCACTGGCATCATTGTACATCATGTAATACATGATTTGCATAGTCTGCACCTAAATTAGTATGTTGGCAGCACTGACATCATTGTACATTATGTAATACATGCTTGGCATACTCTGTACCTAAATTAGCATGTTGGCAGCACTGGCATCATTGTACATCATGTAATACATGCTTGGCATACTCTGCACCTAAATTAGCATGTTGGCAGCACTGACATCTTTGCACATTGTGTCTCTCCATTTCTTCAGAAACACATTGGAAAAGAGCAGTGAAAGCGAGCAAAGGCACACATGCACACTCATATCTCTTAGAAGCAATGAAGTACGGCTGCTTCTTATATATCTGACTCTTCTTGGCAGGCCTCTTTAAAGAGATGTTGTGGGTATGTCTTCTTCCCTGAGTTGAATGGTCTGCAATAGTTTGTAGGCTGTACTGAGTGAACAAGTTTTGCATTCTTCAAATAGAAACTGCTGCATTTGTAGTTATAGCCTCATCCATGAAGCTGGAATTTAATTAGACAATGGGACCACTTTTTAACAAATTAGTTGCTTGTATTGCTTATAACCTATGCCAGCAAATAAATGAGTATGTATTCCTTCAAAATGATATCTTCCTCTTGACATATCACACTTTGTAGCATGTATACCATATTATGTACTGTGGTGTTATGTTGTATATTTGTAAGGATCCAGAACTACTAGGTGTGTGTGTGTGTGTGTGTGTGTGTGTGTGTGTGTGTGTGTGTGTGTGTGTGTGTGTGTGTGTGTGTGTGTGTGCACTCATGCGAGAGAGGCACAGAGAGAAAGAGAGAGAGAGAGAGAGACAGAGTCAGCCTAGAGTGAAAAGATTCACAAAAAACAAAACAACAAAGGCTGTTTATACTGCCAACATTTACTATGCAGAGGGTGGATAGCAATATTTGACTTCCATTTCTTAACTTTATATATGGTTGTGCATTTTTAGAAGAAATTATGTATATGGAGAATTTAGACTATTTTATAACATAGAAAGTGCAGTACAATGTATAACTATAAATATTCTAAATGTTATGGCTGGGGGTGGGGGGATGACTTTCTGTAAGATATAATTTGTCTGTTTCTTTCTGTTAAAAATGATTAGTGGGAACACAGTTTTGGTATTGTACCTAGTTTTGGAGACCTTGTTTAAGGAAAGAGGCTACCTAAAGAGTTCAAAATAAAGCTACCAAATTTAGAACAGCAGAAAAAAATGTACTAAGAGGGTGATATAGGATCATAGGAGGTTACTAGGCTATCAACCCAGAGGTCATTTTAAGCCTAGCCATTTCATCCTAATGTAACACCATAGGTACTCTAGTCAATACCAAGGACTGTATTTAGTAATGACTGCCCATTTCCAGAAGGGTTTTGGGTACTATCATTGGTAAGAGTTTATGGTGCCCCATCCACTCGTCCAGGTTCCTTTTGAACAGTGTCATAGAGGTGCTCTGCTTCACATAAATTGGCAGCCTATTCCAAAGATGTGACAGTCACTGGGAGACAAATTTGTCCCTCCAGCATGTCCTATTCAAGTCGCAAGCCATATTTAGGTCCCTGGAATGGGTAGCTCTAGTCCCGTTTGATTTACAGATGTGCAGCAAATTCATTAGGTTTGGGTCGGAGATTGCGCTGTAAACCAAGCATAAGTCTCCCCTAAGAGTCTGTACAATACTCAGTATAGTGTCAGGGACTTTAGTCAGTCTGTGTAAGTCATGTACTGGAGGCCCTTGATCTTCTTAGTTAGAAACTTCTGTAGTCTCTCCAATTGTTGCAGGTGCGTTTTACGGTATATGCCGAAAGGGGTGTTATACTCAATTATGGGTCTGATCAGTGATAAGTATAGAGGTGTTATAACCTCCTTTGCTCTAGAAGCAATGCCTTTGTTAACTGTGTGCTGTGTACAAACCATTCTTTACTACAGTAGACACATGGAGTTCAAAGTTAAGGTTGCAGTCGACTTGTGATCCCCGATCTTTTACCACTTCATAGATACATAGGGTATTGTTGTTAATTTGATAGTGTGAAGGAACATTGTTTTACTGAAGGGAATGGTGATGCATTTCTTTGCATTCGTTGGTCTGCAGAAGACCCTCCTGAAGTATACTGACATCATTTGGGGATTCGATAATTGCACCCAGTTTGCAGTTGTCCGCAGACTTGATCAGTCACAGCCAGTTATACCAAACAGTAGGAAGCCCAGAACTGACCCTTGTGGCACCCCACTGGTGACAGGTCAGCAGGTTGATATGGAGTCACCCACTTTGATAGTGTACGATTGGTTTGTGAGCCAGATGGCAACCCATCTTACAGCAAGGGGGTTTACATTCAGTTTGTTAAGTTTATTGGTAATGCTTGAGAGTGGGATTGTGTCAAAGGCCTTTGTCAAGTCGAGTTATGCTGTGTGCACAGATTTGCCCTCATCAGTGGCCCTGGTCACATTTTCAAAGAAATCAACCAGATTTAACAGGCAGGATCTGCCCTTGATGAAGTCAAATTGGGTCGGTTCCATGGTTTGGAGGTTGACTATGTCTTTATTTATGAGTTCCATGATGATACGTTCCATGGCTTTACAGATGAGGCTGGTCAGACTTATGAGTCTATAATTCCCTGGGTCTGTTGCTAAGCCACCTTTCTGGAGGGGAATAATTGTTGCTGTTCTCCACTCTGCAGGAACAAAGCCTGTGGTTAGGCTGTAATTGAATAGGGTACTTAATAGTGATGGTAATTTATGTTTTAGTTTGTTTAGAAGACAGCCTGGGATGCCGTATGGTTCCGTAGAGGCTGTGTTTTTTCCCTAGGACGAGGCTTTAATGACCTGCTGTTTGGATATGTAGAGTGGGAGGAAGTTGGGAGCAAGGTTTGTGATAAGTTTGGAGGGGATAAGGGAGTGAAATTTTTGCCAAATCTGTCCACTAGCAGGTTTGCTACCTCTGTGGGATCAGTGTGTTTGATAGTTAGTCACTAGTTCAACACATGCTTGGGTCCTACCTTTTAAGCTGCGTTTGTAGCTATAAAAGGCCTTATGAATATCCTTGGCTGTGATTGCTAAGTTTTTCTCAAAGCTACCTTTAGAGGATTTGACATGTCATATTTGCCTGTTGAGGCTGAGGACGGTGCTTTTCCATTGTTGAGGCCTCGCCTTAGTTTTTCTAGACAGCAACTCTTTACATTTGTTGTGAAATTTGTTGATGCTGGATGTCCACCAGGGCGGCTTTTTTATTTAGGGCTCTGGCTTTGATTCTCTCTCTGGAACAGCCATATCTATACACTTATACAAGTTATTCTGCAGGGCTTTAGTGTAAGCTTTGGTGTAGTTACTACTTCCAGCTGGGAGTGGGACTTGGAATATATTTATACCTTCCCCTAGGAGGGTATAGTTTGCTTTGGTGAAGTTTTTTAGTCTGACTTCGCTCTTTGTGAGTTTTGGTGTTAGGGCCAGTTCAAAGGCAACTGATAGGTGGTCAAATTTAACTGAAGGTCCAACAGTTGCGGTGGTGCATCTGTTTGTCTTGTTAGTGAGGACCAGATCAGGTATGTTTGTTCCTCTTGTTGGGGTTTGAAAAATGTGTTCCAGGGCATTTGAGCTAAGAAAGTCAAGGAACTTTTGTGATAGTAAGTTAGGGCTAGCTTAGGTTTCCCAGTTGATGGCCTGTAGGGATAATTGAAATCTCAACTGACCAGAGTGTTTGGCAATATTTGGACTGAATCCAGTTTGGTCAAGTAGGCCTTGTGCACATCATGATCCATGGAGGGAGATCTATAGCTAGCTTTGACTTGAATGGGGGTCTTACCCACAGTAATCTGAACTTGGAGTACCTCCATGGAGTTGTCCAAGTTGTCCAGTCTAACTAGTGAGGAGGTGAATTTATCTCTAATATAGACAGAAACACTGCCTCTTTGGTTCTCACATGTTCGTTTTGCAGTCTGAAGGAATGGAAGGCATTGTAGCCTTGCAAGGCCGGGGTACTCTCTGAGGTCCTAAACCAGGTTTCTGTGACTGCAAAGACATCTACATTCTCCAGTGATAGAAGTGATTCCAATGTGTGCAGTTTTTGGTTTAAGTTGCTAGTGTGTAGCAACATAAACCTTATTTTGTTATTGTTGGAAATTTTCATGGCACTACAGAGTAGGTAAGAGCCTTTGCCATCAGCTGAAAGCTTAGTGCTGTCAGGTGCAAAGCACCTCTGGCAAAGCAATGAGGTTTGTCGACCATGTCATCCCAGGCTGACAGAAACTGAATCCCCTTTGAATGGCACCAAAAACTAGCCAATTATTGAAATTGATCATTTTTTGTTTATACTCTGGCACTGTTCTAGGTGAGGGTAATATGCTGCTCAAAGCTAGGGACATACCTGCCAGGGACACATACTCAGAGAGCTCAGTCATGTCTCTCTTCATATAGTCCAGTGATGTATGTCTCAGGTCATTCACTCTAACATGAGCTGTGTCAGAGTATTAATGGTACTTGTTGCCGACAGAGCTGAGTGTATGTGTAAGCTGACGAATCCTGGCACCGGAGTGGCAGATAAACATGACTTTATCCCTGTCTAACCTGGTGAGTGGAACATCCATGTGTCTCACTATGGAGTGTCCAATGACAAGAAAATTTGTTTTTTGAGTGTTACACCTTAAGGGCTTGGCAGTTGAGACACAGGTGTTGCCACGTGTCTTGGGTGCTGTGGAAACTGTGTTAGTTGTAGCAGTCTTTTGTTTTGGAGGTCTCTGGTGTTTCTGTAAGTTTTTTGAGAGAATCTCCGGTATATTGATTTATGTGTTGGATGCATACTATGTGTATGAGTAGTGGTACTGTGTGCATGTGTAGTGGTGAGTGAGTTGACAACCTCTTCGAGTGTGAGAGAGCAGGGATTTAAGATTCTTGGTGCAGATACATCTCTCACACTGTGTACTAGATTGAGTTATTAGTAGAGGGTTGTCAGTGTACATGAGGCAGCTTCTAAAACTGCCTCAGGAGACATAAGTCAACAAGGCTGGCAGGAGAAAAAAGGGTAGTCCTACTGTCCATAATGCTAGGTTTGAAGAACGGTTATCACAAAGGGGGTGCTTTCAGAACTGACCTAGGAGGTGCTCTGTAGATGAGTATTTCTGAGGGGGGTTTTGCTGGTTGTTTAAAAGGTTACAGCTCACTAGCAATACTTCTTAGACCGGAGATGTACTAAAGATGAGGACTACACTAATGTACTACAGCTGTATCTAGGGGAAAAATTGTTGAAATTATCTGTCGGGCTATGGCACACAATGTGTAGCACTGCACAGTGCTGTGCAACATGCAAACAAGCAGAAACCCACTCAAATGTGGGGCTTAAATACCAGAAGCTAAAAACTTAAAAAAAAAAGAACCAAGAAGGGTGCTTACTCCAAGACCTAGACCAATCACCCTTCACCAGACTGGTTCAAGTCAGCACATCTGTCTCACAAATGTGCAGAAGGGTCCCTCCCAATCAAAGATGGCTTGAAAAATGTGCTCAGAATACAACAGCCACTACAAACAGACCCAGATTCAGCAAACCTGTATCTGGACTATGATAGCACCAAAATATGATTTAACAGGCACTTTAAGGCAGACAAATGCAGCACAAGCAGTGTAGTCTAGTTTACACTATTAAAATATAGTATTAAATAAGCAGAACACAATAAAATGCAGTGAACAGTATAATTAAGCAAAAAACAGACAGCTTATGGTTTTTGGGAAGCTCAGAAGCCTCTAGTCATCTGATATCTCAGCTTAGAGTTGTGGCTGGAAGCCCACATCAGTTCAGTTTGTTTCAAACAAGCAGCAACCCGCTAAGACGCTGGGCTTAAATGCCAGAAGCTAAAAACTTAAAAAAAAAAAAAACTCAAAAGAACCAATGAGGGTGCTTACTCCAAGCCCTAGACCAGTCACTATTCACCAGACAGGTTCCAGTCAGCACACTTCTCTCACAATGGTGCAGAATGGCCTCTTCCAATCAAAGATGGCTTGGAAAATGTTTATAGAATACAACAGCCACTACAAATAGACCCAGATGCAGCAAACCTGTATCTGAACTATGCTATGAGTACTAGCTTTACTAATTTAGGTGAGAAACACTAAAAACGGTTTTAAACATCAGAAAAACAGCAGCAGTGTGACACTAAAAATGTTTTAAACAGCAAAAAACAGCAAGAGGACACAAAAGAATATTTTAAACAGCAAACAAATCAGTTATTTAAAACACTGCTTAGCGGGAAAACAGAACAAACAGAACAGATGCTTTGCAAACAATGAATAGTAGCAACAATTGCTTTGCAAACGGTGAAAATAGTAAAAAAAGCTTTGCAAACCATGAAAACAGTAACAAAATATGATTTACCAGGCACAGTAAGACAGACAAATATACTACAAACAGTGCAGTTTAATTTACAGTATTAAAATGCAGTATTAAATAACTAGAAAACAATATAAATGCAGTAAATAGTGTAATCAAGAAAACACAGGCAACCTATGGTTTTTAGGAAGCTCAGAAGCCACTAATTGTCTGATATCTCAGCTTAGAGTTGTGGCTTGTAGCCCAACTCAGTTCAGCTCGGTTCAGACAAGCAGAAACCTGCTCAAATGCAGGGCTTAAATACCAGAAGCTAAAAACTTAAAAAATGTAAACACAAAAGAACCAATGAGGGTGCTTACTCCAGGCCCTAGACCAATCATCCTTCACCAGCATACCTGTCAATTGTCCAGATTTTCACATCACCTAATTTTTTGCTCTATTCCTCATAAAATGTGTTGTTTTCTGACAAATCACTGGGATGATCTGAGGATTGAAGTCAGTAAATAATGACATACACAGGAGTTTCAGATTTCAAATCCTTCATAAAATGCATGTTAACACAAACCCTGTTCTAGCAGCTGTCTTAGTTTCTAAGAGCAATATATAAACTCTTGTCTCTATTTTTGGGCCTTTGTCCCCCATTTTGTCAGGCTTTGTCCAGATTTCTTGCACTAAAAGGTTGAGCGGTATGCTCACCACACAGGTTCCAATAAGCACACTTGTCTCACAAGGGTGCAGAAGGGCCCCTTCCAATCAAAGATGGCTTGGAAGATGTGCTTGGAATACAACGGCCACTACAAACAGACACAGTTTTAGCAAACCTGAATCTGGAGTATGCTACAGCTGCTTGCTACACTAATTTAGGTTTTAAACAGCAGAAAAACAGCAGTGAGACACTAAAAGGTGTTTTAAAATGTAGAAAAACAGCAAGGAGACACTTAAGAATGTTTTAAACAGCAAACATATCAGTTATTTAAAACACTGCTTGGTGGGGAAACAGAACAAACAGAATGGATGTTTTGCAAACAGTGAAAAGTAGCAACAATTACTTTGCACACAGTGAAAATAGCAAGAAACGCTTTGCAAATAGTGAAAGCAACAACATACAATTTAACAGGCACAGTAAGAGATAAATGCAGTACAAACAGTGCAGTTTAGTTTACAGTTTTAAAATACAACAAATCATATTGGCAATATGAGCATATACCTAGATATGAATGATTTGACAGAGAGAATCAATTCCTTAATGAAGTAAAATAGACTTTTTCCTAGACCAATCACCCTTCACCAGCAAACCTCTAAATTCTCCAGATTTTCACAGAATGTCCAGATTTTTGCCTCATTTTTTGGTCTATTCCTCATAAAAATGTATGGTTTTCTGACAAATCACTGGGATGATCTGAGGAATGAAGTCACTAAATAATGACATACAGTGGAGTTTCAGATTTCAAATCCTTCAGAAAATGTTTTAAACAGCAGAAAACAATAGTGAGACACTAAAAATGTTTTAAACAGCAGAAAACAATAGTGAGACACTAAAAATGTTTTAAACAGCAGAAAACAATAGTGAGACACTAAAAATGGTTTAAACAGCAGAAAACAATAGTGAGACACTAAAAATGGTTTAAACAGCAGAAAACAATAGTGAGACACTAAAAATGTTTTAAAATGCAGAAAAGCAGCAGGGAGACACTAAAGAATGTTTTAGACAGCAAACAAGTCAGTTATTTAAAACACTGCTTGGTGGGGAAACAGAACAAACAGGACAGATGCTTTGCAAACAATGAAAAGTAGCAACAGTTACTTTACACACAGTGAAAATAGCAAGAAAAGCTTTGCAAATAGTGAAAATAGCAACAAAGTATGATTTAACGGGCACAGTAAGGCAGACAAATGCAGAACAAACATATTTATAGTTTTAAAATAGAACAAATCATATTGCCAATATGAGGATACACCTAGATATGAATGATTTGGCTGAGATAATTGATTCCTTAATGACATAAAATAGACATTTTTCTTGGAAAGAAAAAAAAACAGCCCTTGCATGATTTCCAAGATTATGGATTTTGGGAATATGAATATTTTTGGTTGAAAAAGTATTAGATTGCCAAACAAACTAAAATTGTGAACATCAATACAACTGAGACTTTCAGGTATGTATTGTGAAAATATCGGCATTTGACCTATATGTGGGAGAAGATGTAAAAAACAAGAGTGCATATATGAGCGGAGCCAAATCTGATGGGACCCATAGGTCCCTTACTGTGGAAAAATGTTTTTGCCATATTATACTAATAAAAATGTTCACTCTAGAGGGTGACTATTCCATGGTTTGTATTTGACACACTGCTTACTTCAGTGCTTTGTGTGAGCAAAATGCATAATAATTTCACAAACAATATTTACTTTGAGAAATGTGTTGATTTTACACCATCTTGTAAAGAAAACTATTAAAAAAATGTTATGTTTTCTGTATTTTAGCCAGTCAAAATATGCATTCTTGGACCACCTGCTGTAGGAAAAAGTACTGTAGTGGAAAAACTCTGCAAGCATTACAAACTGCATCACATTAAAATAATGGATGTCATCAATGAAGCAATTGCAAAGCTGGTAAGTTTTCGTTAAATAAAAGCAGAGGACCTGCAGTCGTTAGATAGATTAAACCATTTCTAATTTAGACTAAAGAAGTCTTAATTGTACAGGAGATATTAAATTTTTGGTAGTATATCTGCTGACCATTGCCCCCCTTCAGTGACCAGTCAATCCTTTTATTCCCTTCCTTCTACTATGTTAGTCCATTTAGACCTAAACTCCATCTCCTGAAAAGGGCGATTTGACACTGGCCAGTTATGCTAGTCCCATCTGGCCGTTTTCTTCAGCACTTAGTTTTGACTCCAGCGGCCTTTTGCCAGGAATAACTGTTAAGATTTACAGTTTCAGTATCCCCCCAGGCCCTGCATTCCCTAGTTCCTTTCATCCTGTTGTACAACTTAGATCTCTAGCCTAATGTGGTTTGTTGAAAAGTTCTTGTGTTTCATTCTTAAGAAGTAGAGAAGTTCAAAGTATTTCTGACCCTTGCTGGCCCTACATGCATTGCCAAGAAAAGAAGCACAACAAAAAAACTGCTGCAAGTATCAGTGCTTCACTGGTGCCACCTAATGAATCATATATGATAAGCTGCAGACCTACCTTACCTCTCTCAAGAGGTGGATCTTAGAGGGTGGGCAACTCAGGAATTACTGGAAAAGTCCTTCTTATGATACTTGGTCAGATCAGAATAAAAGGGAATGGGATAGGGAATCTCAAAGCCAAGAATCAGCAAAAGCCTTCTCCTTCCAAGTTCATTGTGCAAAAGCTTCCAGTCCTTTGTGCACTGTTTGCTGTCCCTTAGCTAGTGAGACTGAAGTTTACACCTTTTATTGGTTGATGGCATTGATTAAACAGTAGAAGACTCCTACCAGGCAACTACTTTTGGGAATGAATTACATGGTTCCAGTACTGACCCATCCATGCCCCCTATAAGCTTCCACTGTGACTGACATACTTATGTGACATTAACTGTTGAGCCAATCAACGAAGACTTAGTAGTTAAATGCAAGCTGTGTGAGTCTTTTTTCCTCACTTGACACCTTTGACTCCTCAAATGCCAGGTGGCTGCACAAGGATGTACTTAACACTGGCCAAGCCTGCACTGTTTGATAACTAGTAGGATATGTCTGCATAAAGCAAAGGAGTGTGCTAATAGGGAACGTATAATAGCAGGATGAGGTTTTGGGCAGGTTTTTCATGACCAGACACCAGCTGAGGATTCACTTTCAAGAACTGGGGGCTTGTTATCAAACACCTACTCTCCATTTTTCATTTGCTCTTTATAACATATTGGATTAGCATAGCCTACCTTTTGATAGAATGAGAAGAAGGGGAGTATTTCCTTTTTCTGTAGTGTCTTATTGAGAGGAGGATTTTGAGGATCCTGAAGTCTTAGTTTTGGAAACTGGAAAAGGATATGATAAAACCTCTTTATACCTCTCCCCAGAGGCCCCCCTTTAGAGAGACTTCACACTTAATATCCCCCTATAAGCTGGCCTATACCACTTCTGAATGTACCCTTTAGAAAAAAAGCTAAACTGATATTTGGTAACCAAGAATGAGGAACTCTGGGTCTTTCTCCCTAGAGAACCTCTTCTGAAGAGCATCTGGATTCATCTTACTCTGCTCCAGAACAACCTGATGTCATCTACAAATGCCTGTCAGAGTGATTTTTGGATTAAGCATACTGAGGTAGATCCCTATGAAATCTATTCAGTCCGGACTTAGGTCACAGGGAAAACAGTAGGTATTCACCCTGTTGATCACTATTGTAGTAACCTTAGCTATATGGGTTATATCTTGCTAAGGATATAACAGCTGACCAGCTTCCAAACCTTCAGGGGATCTTCCACATTCCTTTTTTTCCTGTTAGTTTAAAGATCGTTTAAAGTAGTTCAAAAAACATTTTTTTTTTCTGTGAAGAAGCTGTACTTGTTTTACTTTTTGGGGCTGGCAAATTGTATTAAAGTGCTTTTTGCTGTGCTTTTGTGGGGAAACATGGCTTTTAATAACTTTAAATTTTTGCTGGCTTCTGCACTTGTTTTCCATTGGAAAGGGACACCATTTTCTGCTTCACCATGGAATAAACTACTGGTCCCATGGTTAGTCTTTCTTCCAGCCACAAAAAGAAAAACTAAGCAAACAGCTTTTAATACCACAGCAGACTAGCAATGTGCCTCAGCTGCAGGTGAATGACTGTGCTGTGGCCAAAGCTGGTTCCTCAGACAACTTATCTTTTACCCCGGACCCCTTTGGTGTAGCACTTGATAGATGTATTAATGTTTAAATCTCTGTAGGTTCAAGTTTTCTGAATTAGTAATGAAAGCCACACGCAGACACAGACACACATACATGTGCACGCACACATATGCACACGCACACACACACACACACACACACACACACACACACACACACACACACACACACACACACACACACACACACACACACAAAGCCTACATTCATTATGCTAACTGCAGCTCCAACTAGAGTATTACAACAATATGCTGACCGTGCAAAAAGAGGCATGAAGCAGAAAAACAGTATCTGGATTAAACTAGTTTTAACTGCTTTTTGTGACTTAACCTACATGCAGAGTGTCAAGTATTCAACTTCCTGTTTTTACTCAGAGCTGATATATAGCAAAGGAACATTTAAAAGCTGGCAGTTACGTTACCTTCCATTCAGGAAGTAAGGACTTCTACTCAGCTCCATCAGAGCTGCAACTGACTAAAGTCTCCTGTAACTGACAAAGTGTGATGAAAGTGTTTCTTATTAACCTTTAATGACTAGTGTTGGTGTCTTGTCTTCAATGAACTGAAGTTATCAATTATTAAGTCAGTGACACTTCGTTTAAGGTCTTCCATCTCACCCTGAACCTTAGGGTGTAGTTTATGTTTTCCATTGCTTCCAGAGAAATTCATGTCATTGCGAGACTTTCCAGTCTCATAAGGATTCAACAATCATTGTAGGAGTGCCATTTCCAGGTCTGATTAAGTTTATTTTGTTCTCCATGTCATTCTGAGACCCCCAGTGTCATAAGGATTCAGCAACCATCAAGGGAGTGCCTTCAGTTTCGTTCCAGTTTCATCGCTCAAGAAGTAATCAGCATCGTTGCAGGTTTTCCATCCCATAAGGATTCAGTGATTACTGTGTAGTGCTTTTGTGGGTGGTTTTTAGACTTCCAGACTTCATTGTTTTGTTCAACAAACTTTGCCAAGTACCACTGGTAAACTATGAATACTCTAGAAAAGTTACCACCAAAATGTACTGCTTCTTTAACTATTCCTACTAAGGAAAATGCTGCAGTTTTGGGGCTACAGATGGTAGAATGGTCTCTTACAAACAAAAATTCTTGTCAAACATCTATCTAAAAAAAGTTCTAATATATAGTGTGGTATGGGAAAGGCTATGTTAGGAATGCATAATTATATTTTATAAAAATACATTCTCGAAACGTACCAACTGTTGTCGACATGATGCTGATTTTTGTAGACAATGTGTTAGAAAATGGGATAAAAAACAACAAGGAAGGGAGGACTATGCCCAATCCTGTCAATGTTAAAGGCATTACCAGCAAGTCAGTACAACCTTTATATAATTTAATTCATGACATAAAAATTGTTTTAGCTTATAAATTTCCTAGAGACAATATGGCTGATGATTTTGACAAATGCATTAAAGTATGAATATGTAAAAAAGTGCATACATCAAAACACAGTGAGGACACAGACTTTCAGCAGAATTTCCAATTCTGTCATACCGCTTTCTGTATGCAGTGGGATCTTATTTTACAACTTGAGAGAATACTTCCACCCAGCCCCCAATCAGATGCTTCCAAGCCACATGTGAGGGACACTGACAAACATACAAGCTAAGAAGAGGGAGAAGACACACGTGAGGATAGTGATGTTTCAGAAGATCCTGGGGAGGAACCCTCTAATCATTCTTGACCAAAGATACCAGTTCAGAAAGGGGGCTCAGAATCACTGATCCAGGTTGAAAATAAGCCAGTAGTGGCACTTACACATGGTCAGCAAATTTATGAACAGTGTAAGGTGTTGCAAATCATGCCCGAATGTAATGGACTCTAAAGGCTTTTTTCAGAATTTAGAAAGGTATGAAAACTGGATTAAGAGTGCAGCAAAGGGACGGTGAGGTGAAGAATTATGCCAGTGTTTTAAATGTTTTCTGCAAAAGTATTAGATGCATACATCAAACAGAATCAACCTCCTTTAGATACACATATAAATTGAATCAAGGCAACATTACAGATATACACTCAGAAATCTAGGTTTGATCCTAAAATGTTGGCCCATTTTAAAATCAGTACTCATGATCAGTTATTGGAACATGCCCAACTTTTCAAAATGGTGAATCAGGTGGAAATGGTCTTCAGTGATGTCAAGGCACTGGTGGTGGAGCTGTCTCTACAGCATATTCAGGCCTTGGTCAATGCTGTTAAGTTAAACATGCTAGATAATGCAAAAGATGTTGAACATGCTTCACAGAATATTATTAGATAGAAACAGTTTATGGCATGCAAAGAAGTCACATCAAAAATAGTTGCCATCTCCTCTGAAACAGAAACAGAGGTCTCTGTTGTGTGGGGTTGACCCTTTGGGACAATACCTTCTGTTCCCCCACCCCCATCAGATGCTCAACAGGGAAATAATAAAGTTCAATGCAATTGCTCTGGGCATGTTAAAAGAGAATATGGTAAATACTATAGATGGAGGGATACTCAAACTGCTTTAGGTAATATTGTAGACAGGGGTCATAAGAAGGGACAAATTACAGAAAGACCATATTATAATCCAGTCAGGGATAGTTACTGTAGACCATTACAAGGAAAGTGAACAGAGAATAAGCCAGTGCAGAAAGTTTATGTACCTGCAGCTCCGAATCTGGTTACTGACCCAGGGATGAATAAAATCTACATTATTGCCCAGTCATAGAGCAGGTTTTCAGAAACAAAAATATAATAATATTTGAGCAAGTATTTACAAAATGCATAGTCACCAGGCCAACGTTAACTGAATTACCTTCAGAATCCAGTCTCAAAACAGACCTGCTTCCGCAGTTACAGAAAAGGTTACCCCATCAGAGCATAAACATACAACTGTGTCTGCAATAGAGGGGAAAACAGTTTCTGAGGTAAAGGGTAAGTCCCAGCTGGCAATTAATGATTTAAGTAACATCTTCTAGGGGTGTGACCCCCCCCCTGCACACCATCTACACATTTTCTTACCTTCTTACTCTGGAAGAAGATGGATGGCCTTTTATAACAGTGTGGATGGAGGGGAATAAGTGGGACAGAGTATTTACTGACAAAGGGGTAACAATTTCTGTTACCAATGAACAAGTCCCAAGAGATGCAGGAAGCAGAGTGATAATATCAGGCTTTAATAGCTCTTCAGTTGTTGCAGTAGGGAGCACTCCTACTAAGGTAAAGTTTAATAACTAACAGGGAAAATCAGGAAAAGAAAGAAAGGTAACCTTTTTCCTTCATTCCATTTGTGGGGCTACTATACTAGGTATGGGGGTGTGGTTATTGATTTTAATAACAAAACACTGTGAAGAAACCAATTTTCCCTACAGTGCTGTACCATTCATATGGAGATCATAACTGTGATTAATATGCAAAAAGAAAGCTTAGTGTGAGTGATTAGAGTGATTTTGAAGGCATCAGGCAGCAAATGCTAGCCATGTTCCCTCAACTCTGGACAAAAAAGAAGACTGATTATAGCTTGCTAAGAAAACATGCAGGGGTGAAGATTGCCTGACAGCACTCCCCTGCTTTTCAAAAACATTATGCTATTCCCAAAGAGGCAGTTACAGACATGAAAAGATGCATTGAGGAGTGGGGAAAAGGGGGGAATTATTAAAAAAGGCCTTTTAATTCTCCAGTTTGGCCTGTTAAAAACCAGCAGAGGTTATGGGCTGTTTCTCGACCTATGATTACTTAACAAATACACTACTCTCATGGCTCATGTAGTGCCAGGTATGCTGGATCTTTCAGTTAATCAAGATCCCAGCAGCAGGTATTTTACAGTCATTGATTTAGCAAATGGTTTCATTGCTATACTTTTGCATACAGAATCACAGCACAAATTTGCCATTATGTTTAATAACCAGCGATATAAAATGACCAGACTACCTCAGGGGTTCCAAAACAGTCCTTTTAGTTTTCATCAAACCTTAGCAAAAATATCGGGTGAGCTACAGTTAGGCAACAACATATTACAGTACATTGATGACATTCTCATCCAAATGGAAACATAGAAGAACACCTAGAAATTTTAAACTAAGTTCTGGTAGCCTTGGGACTTCCAAGATGGCTGCACACTGAGTAACAGCTTAATTGGCTCTTCCAATTTGAAAATAGAGAGCCAATGTATTTCTTTTTGTGTGTAACTTTCAGTTGCTGACTAGTAAGTGCACTGCCTGGATACTTGCAAAAAACAGAAATTCAGGGGGGAACCTGAAAGAAAATCAATCATTAAAGGTGAGGAGAAAGTACGGGCTGGGAAGAATCCTGCAGCTGTTCAGCAAAAAGCAGTTGAAGCTTCATCTTTGGTGCAAGACATGACTTCCAGTAATCTAGAGGGAAAAATAAGTCAAATGTGCTCAGAACTGATAAAATAAAATAAACAGTGAAGGAGTACATCAACTCAAATAAAAGTCTTGAAAAAAATGAAAGAAGCTTTAAATAGATATTCAGATGAGGTGATACAACTGCAAAAATCAGAGGTCAAAATGAAAAAAAGGCTGGCTGAGTATGAGACTGCTTAAGAATAGATGTGTCAAAAAGTGGTAGAATTAGAGGACAGAGCACATAGGGGAAACCAGAGATTTTCTGCTATACCAGAGAAACTGGAAGGAACAGACTATATTAATTTTATGAAAGCACAAATAAGTATTGGACTGGTATTACACAGCAGGAGTTGTTAATTGATATGGCATATTGTGTGTATGCTCAAAACCTGGTCATGAGAAAGCAGACAAGACATTTAAAAATAAATATGCAATTCTGTCAGCTGAAAGAGTTGATTCTGACACAACTGTACAGAAGGACAAAGCACTAAAAGTTGGAGACAGTAGAGTGTTTGTGGAAAATGATTACTCAATGTCCACCAGGTGGAAGAGGAGTAAGTTTATTCCAACAATCCAGGAATGTCAAGAAGCAAATTTGAGATTTAAGCTTCTGTATCCAGCTATCTTCAGATTATTTTTGCAGGAGGGTCAAAGTCATTTTTGATGCAGAGCATGCTAAGGAGGAAAAGGGTTTATCCACCAAAAAGTGAGTCATCAAACAGAAGGGGATTCTGCTTCTTATTCTTCTGATAATAAAGCTTATAGAGAGACTATGCCAGTGAAACATTTTCCAATGTTCCAAAGAAAAATGCTTGAGAGACAAAGATAAGCACAGGAATTGACAAGAACTAGGAGTGTGTTGGAAATGAACCAGATACTGGATTTGGGAGATGGAGATTAACAGGAAGAAAACCAGCAACTCGGAAATTGGTGAATAAATGTGGGATTACAAAGCAATATTTGTGAAATATGATGGATCAAGAAAACCTGGAAATATTGGACTTCTTATATTTTGTTAAAGTTGTAGGGGACTCCAAAGCATATGCCCTACTTCATGTCATTAATGTTTGGAAAAATGTTAAGGAGTGGAGAAGAGGAAGGAAAGAGGTAACTGTAAGTAAAACAAATTTTGTTCTTAACAGTATTTTTATGAAACATGACATATTTTGCATGCTATAAAGTAATGCTTATTCAGTTATTTTATGTGGAATATGGATAGTAAAGTAAATATCTGACCCTATTTTTTTTCTTTCTTTCTTTCTTTCTTTCTTTCTTTCTTCTTGTTCAGTTTTAAGAAATGTAGGCACTGTGGTGTAAAAAGAGAAGAAAGTCTGGACAAAAGAGCATGAGATGAGTAAAACTGATATGGTTTCTCTTACTTTGCAAAGAGGAATGACTAGATTACTGCCCTTGGCTTGATCTAATGACAAGTTCTAATACTTTTTCAAACAAAAATATTCATATTCCCAAAATTCAACATGTGGTTGTCAGATCCAGTTAGATCCAACTTCTGTGCCTTATACCAAAGTATTGGATCCAAGAGTTCTGTCTCCTCCCTACCTACAAGCCCTCTCTCCTGCCTGAATTTCCTCAGATGGTTTGGTACATCAACAAACAAGGTGGAACCCATTCCTGCCCTCTTTGCCGAGAAGCTATGAGAGTGTGGCAATGGATGATGTTCTCAAACCCCTTTCTAGTAGCAATACAATCTAAACCAGCTGTACTAGAAGTAGAAAATATAGTAACAGACATAAAAGAACTGGAAGTGGGATCTTTAGGAAAGGCTAGGAAAAAGTTGCATAGAAAATGGTATTGTGGGAAGAATACATGCATTGCAATGTTTTGGAGGAAGAATGAGATTTAAGGAAAGGCAGGAATTGAATGAGGTATGCAATGTTGACTGACAATGACTGTGTAGACTGTAAGTGATCTATAATGTGTGCAACTGAAAAATATGTCAATACGGTTTGCTTTCATTTATATAAATGTATGATTGCTTATGTCATAAATGATAATTCAATAAAGATGTTTCTTGTTTAAAAAACAAGTTTTAGGAGCCTTGCTTGAAGCAGAAATTAAAGTAAACTCTCAAAAGGTGCAATTTATGCAAAACAATGTTTAATTTATGTGCATCATGGTGTCTTCCCAATCAAGAGCCCCTTGCCAGGAAAGAGTCCAATATATTTTCAGATGTCCTGTTCTTCAGCACAATTTTAGATTTGCAAAAATTTGTGAGGTCCATGAACTACAGCACAGCAAGGATTTTTTTGACACCTATGCAAAAATAGTGGCACCCTTATATGGATTCATCAGTCCTCAGAAACCACCCACAGAGCCAGTCATCTGGTTGCTTGAAGCACAGCAAGCGTTTGCTGATATTAAAAAAAGGTTGGCCACAACCACTGAGTTAATGACATCCAATTCTGCACAGCCATATTACTTGCAAGCTGCAGCATGGAAAGACAGTATTTCAATTTTTTTTTCAAAAATGGCCTCTTGGGCATACTCAAGGTTCAGAGTCAAGGCTAAGGTCCGTCATCTTCTGTAGTCGAATGATAACCCCAGTAAAAGGGATACCATCCCTTATTCAGGCATTGCTAGAAATATTTTGGGGTATCATGCTGAGTACACCACACAGTTCTGTCCTATAATTGTTCAAACACCGTATCAGACTATCAAAGAGATTCTGTATTTGACTGTGCCAAAATCCAGCAGTCAGACAAGATTTGCAAAATGGCTGCTTACCTTTGAGTAAGAAACAATTACAGTGGAACTAGACACCAAATATTTTCTATCCCAGCAGATGCTGTCCAAAGGATAGGAACACTCATGTAGTGAACATGTTCAGGAAAACACCCAGTTCACCCTTTCAGGCCAACTATGATGTCAGGAAAAGAACAGCGTATGTTGACGGGGCTGGGTACTGGCAACCAAGGACTTATTTAGGTTCATAGCTTCATAGGTAGGTACTAGGCTATCTGCCCGAGGGCATTTATAAACCTAGCCAAAATGTGTCAGCTTTTGCTGCCCCATTGATTAATTAACTGAACGTCTGTCAAGAAGAGCCAATGAAGTGATCCCAGGGGTGTATTTTCTGTTACCCATCCACTCGTCAAGGTTCTTCTTGAAGAGTGTTAGCGAGGGGCTCTGCCTAATGTAGTTAGGAATTTTGTTCCAAAGCATGGGGAGTCACTGTGACAATAATCTATCCCTCCAGCATGTTCTGTTTATTGTTGTGGTGAGGTTTAGCTTGCAGTGACTTGGATTTCTTTAGGTGGAGCATGTCCATCATTTCTGAGTTGGACATGGCTTTGTAAGTCAGGCAGAGATCACCTCTGAGTAAGCGATATGCCACTGAGTACAGCCAGAGTTTTTCCAGTTGGGCTGCATAGGACATATGTTTGAGGCCAGTAATCCTCTTGGTGAGGTACTTTTGTGGTCTTTCCAGTTGTTGGAAGTGTCTTGTGAGGTACATCACAAATGGGGCATTGAACTCTATGATGGGTCTGATGAGTGACAAGTAGAGGGGCACTATAACCTCTTTATTTCTAGATACAAACCCTTTAGTAATTAGATGGGCTACATAGAAGGATTTTCTAACTACTTTGACAATATGATTGTCAAAGGAGAGATTACTATCTACCTGGGTCTCCAGATCTCTTACTACCTGTTTTGTATTAAGGGGGCTGCCACCTATGTGGTAATTCATGGGTGTTTTGTTTTTCCCAAACGGGATGACTGCATTTTTTGGCCTTTACTTGAGACCATGACTTTGACACCAGGTGTCCATCTCAGTAAGGCCCTTTTGGAGAATGTTCGTGTTAGCCAGAGAGTCAATTATGGCTCCCAGTTTGCAGTCATCGGCGAACTTGGTTAGCCATAGTCCTCCTGTATTTACCTCTACTTATGAGAAGTATATGCCGAACAGTAGGGGTCCCAGTACCGCACCTTGTGGGACACCACTTGTGACTGGTTTAGGTCGGACCTGGAGCTCGCTATTCTTACCATGTGAGTTCTGTCTGTAAGCCAGTTGGCAACCCATCTCATGACGTAGGGGTTTATGTTCAGGCTGGTGAGTTTTTCTATAATTCCCAAGTGGGGAATGGTGTCAAAAGCCTTGGCGAGGTCAAGGTAGGCTGTGTGAACCACCTTCCCCTCATCTATGGCCTTGGTGACTGTCTCGAAGAAGTCAACCAGGTTTAGTAGGCATGATCTGCCCTTAACAAAGCCAAACTGGGTCGGGTCAAGTATTTGGAGGTTCCCAATGTCTTTGCTAATGAGTTCCATGATGATGTGCTCCATAGCCTTGCAGATCAGGCTAGTCAGGCTTATCGGGTGATAGTTACCAGGGTCAGTTGTGGCCCCTCCTTTGTGGAGTGGAATAACCATTGCTGTCCGCCATTCTATAGGCACTTAGCCTGTGGAGAGGCTGAGGTTGAATAGTGTGTTTAGGTGGGGGGTTAGTTCATTCTGTAGTTTGTGCAAGACGCAGCCTAGGACACAATCTGGCCCCACTGATGCTGTGCTTTTGACTTTTGAAAGGGCTGTTTTAACCTGTGTATCTGTGATTTCCGGGACACTACACTTTTCCAGTATTGTTGTGTGCCCTTTTGGGGGTGAGAGGAGGGTGAAATTTGCACTGAATCTATCTGCCAGGATGTTGGCAATATCAGTAGGTTCAGTATATTTTGTGCTATTTTGCACCAGCTCAGAGCATATCTGCGAGTTGCCACTTAGATTCTTGACATAGCTAAAGAAGGCTTTGTGGTTATCTTTCAAATCCTTGGCTATTTTTCTTTTGAAGTTAGCCTTGGATGGTTTTATGAGGGACCTTAGTTTCTTACTGATACTGATCAGGGATGTCTTTCCATCTTGGGATTTGCTTTTTTTCTGAACTAGTTTCCTCCTTCTATTGTATAGCCTGTTTATGGCAGGGGTCCACCAGACTGGTTTCCTTCTCTTAGGGGAGTGAGTCTTGGTTTTGCTAGGGATGGCACAATCCATGCATCCTTGTAGGTGCTCATAGAGTGTATTTGTAAAGGTTCCTGCATCTTGGTCACTGTTATCCTTTAGTGTGGGGGCTGTGAAACTTACCACCTCTGTCTTAAGTAAGGTGAAGTTTGCTATAGAAAAATTTTTCACTGTGGTTTCCTTGGTTGGGGGTGGTGGTGTGGTAAGGACATCCAGAGTGATTAGTTTATGGTCTGATCTAACCAGTGACGGGTTGACCTCCGGTGCGGAACACCTGTCGCCCATGTTGGTGATGACCAGGTCCAATATGTTTTCACCTCTGGTAGGGGAGTTTACTAGATGATCCAGGACGTTTGAGTTGATAAATTCCAGGAAGCGCTGGACCTGGGAGTTTGTACTTGAGTAGTTTTCTCAGTTAACGGTAGGGTAATTGAAATTGCCCAATATCAGGGTGTTCGGTAGGACCTTCATGTTTTCCAGTGTCTCCAGAAAGGCAGAGTGGTGGTCCTGGGTCATGGAGGGTGATCTGTAGCAGGCCACAATTTGCATTGCAGATTTGCCCAATGTTAGTTGCACATGGACGATCTCAGAGGTATCATGCTGCGCCACTAACCTGGAGGTGTAGGTATCCTTGATGAATATGGATACACCCCCTCCTTTTGTGTTTCAGTCCATGTTCTGTGGCCGAAATGTGTGGTATGAGTTGTAGCCCGGTAGTGCTGGGATGCTCTGAGGAGCCTTGAACCAAGTTTCAGTTACTGCACAGATGTCGACGTTCTCCATACTGAGGAGTGATTTGAGCGCGTGCATTTTGAGATTTAAACTCCTGGCGTTGAGTAGCATAACCCTCATTTTTTATTTGTGCTGTTTGTGGAGGTGGGTTTGACTTTTGAGTCTTGCCTAAAAAAGGCACTATGGGGGCAGCAAGAAACTTGGCCAGTATTCGAAAGCCTATGAGTGACAGGTGCAAGTGGTCTCTTGCGAAGCAATGATGCTTGTCGAGCATGTCACCCAGGCTGACAGACACTGGATCCCCTTTGAATGACACCAGAAGCTTAGCCAGTTGTTGAAATTGATCATTTTTCTTTATACTGTGGTATCATTCTTGGAGAGGGCAGGATGCTACTCAGGGTCAGGGTCATACCCGCCTGGGCTACATGATCAGAGAGCTCTTCCAAGTCTCTTTTCATGTAGTCCAGGGAGGTACGTCTCAGGTCATTCACACCAACATGAACAATGACAGAGTCATATTTGTACTTGTTCTGGAGTGACCTGAGTGCTTGTGTTATGTGGCGGATTCTGGCTCCCGACAGGCAGTTAACAGTAACCTTCTCCTTGTCCAGCCTAGTGAGTGGGACATCAGCGTGCCTGACTATAGAGTCGCCTGTTACTAGTGTGTTATGTTATTTCGCCTTTAGGGCTGTGATTGTGCGTCACACTGATTTTGTGTTTTATGTGTTGTCTGGTTTGTGACGGGAGGTTTTTGTCAGGATTTGTGGTCTTTGAGCCAGAAAAGATGTGTGCTGACAGGGAGAGCCACCTAATACAGCTGCAGGGATATATATCTTCCCAGTGAACAGAAATGGGAAACAGGAGTAAACAATGTCAGTGACAGTTCTTATGTGGTGAGTTCTCTCACTGTACATCTGGCCATCTAGGCTAGAAGAGTATTCACAGAGAGTGGAGGGTAACAAGCTAATTCTTTATTTTCAGTAAGCACTGCTTGATTTTATTTATTTTTCATTTGTTGACTGGGATAGTCCTACTGGATACTTGTCCATTTTCAGTGGAGGCCCGGGGAGAAAAGCTCCATACATACATACATACAGAAAAACTGTTACAGTAAACAAGTTAAAGCACTGTTACAGATACAATACATAGGATAAACGTCATTCATTCTGTCATATATTAGCCATTAGCCTAGTACACACCTATGAACCTGTATAAATCTGATTTGTAAGGCGTGGCCAAAAGACCTCTTTAGCACATGTTTATATTGCCAGAGTTAGTCAGGATTAGAGCAAGGACATAGCCATTGCCTTTTAAAGTATTGTTTTAGATTTTTATGAATTTGGTTAAAATGGGTTCTGAAGTAAGCTCAGCAGGAAGTGAGTTCCATATTTTGCCAACAGAGTTGGCATTAAGAGAGTCTCCAGATGAGTTGTTGCTTTTGAGGGTTTGGACTAGTAATTTGTTGGATGAGTGAAGTGTCTTGAGGTTGCTGTAAGAGGTGATAATTTTTGTAAATACGGGCATGTTTTCAGGTTGGTAGAGAATTTTATGTGCTACTATTAGCTGATTGTACTGAAGTTGGATAGGCAGTTCTAGCCACCTTAGATTCTTTAGGTTCAGACAGTGATGTGTTCTGGATGCTGCTCCAGTGGCAAATCTAGTAGTATGATTAAAGCAGCTAGAGAGCTTATTAAGGTCAGACTTACTCAAGTTCGTGAAGAGAGGGATGCATAAAGGAGGGTGGAAAGTAGATGTGTATGGGCAATTACCATCCTAGCTAATGGAGTGATGAAACGTTTGATCTTGTATAGTGAGCCAAGTTTTTTATTAACTTTTTTAATAGTTTGATTAATATGCATATCAAACTTGAGGTTATTATCAACTGTTACACCTAAGAGTTTGTTACAGGGCTCTGGGACAATGACAGTGGCCTTGTTAGATTTTATAGTAAAGGTTGGAGCAGAGGCTTTATGAGTGGGGGAGAAAAGCAGTAGCTTCATTTTGTTAGAATTTAATAGGAGACGTTGATTACAGAGCCAATTTTCAACAGTATTAAAAACATTTTGGGATAGAGTCTGTAGACTTAAAGGGGAGGTGGCAGAGCAAATCAAAGTGGAGTCATCCACATACTGAATGCAGGTGGCTGTTGGGATGACTGTGTACAGGTCATTAATAAAGATAGAAAATAATAGGGGTCCTAATATAGAGCCCTGAGGGACCCTAAGGGTGATAGGTAGAAGGGAAGATAGTTTATTCTGCCATAGTACAGCGTGTTGTCTATCACTCAGATAAGATTTGAACCACTGGATAGCATGGACATCTAGGGGAATAGTTTTAAGTGTGTGTATGAGTAGCTGGTGGTTGACCATGTCGAAGGCTTTGGAGAGATCAAGAAAGAGGGCAGAAGAAACATTGTTGTTGTTTCGGTTTTGATTAATAACATCGGAGAAGGAGAGGCGGGCCATGGTTGTATTGTGGAATGGTCTGAAACCATGCTGTGAGTTAGCCAGGAGACTGTGCTGAATAAGATGGCTCAGGAGTTGTTTATGGATGCACTTCTCCATAATTTTAGACAGGGGTGACAAAATAGCTATAGGTCTGTAATTTGACAGTTCAGTGGAACTGCCTCCTTTGTGGAGTAGAATAATATGGGATGTCTTCCAGATGGAGGAGACAGTGGCATTTGATATAGTTATATTGATCAGGATAGAGACTAGGTATGCTATGACATCTGCAGCTTTTTGTAGATACTCAGCTGGGAGGAGATCTGCTGCAAGGGTGGTAGGTTTTAATTTCTTGATTAGGGCACGGATAAGTGATATGTGGAAATTGGTTGAAAGTTAACGGGGAGTTGAGAACTATGTGCGGCAGTGTTAGGACTTGAGCAACTTGGAGATAATTGGTTAGCTAGTGACTGGATAGTTTCTGTGAAGAAACTATTAAAGGAATTGGCAATGGCTTCCAAAGGTTTTTGGATGGTAGCCGAGGGGGTAGGAGTTGTGCATTGCCTGGGTGAATACGTTTATTTATGCCTGCCCAAAACTTTTGTGGATTGTTTTGATGGTTCTGTTATAAATGGCAGTAAAAGGTTTTTTTATCTAGCGTGCTAGATTTTTTAGTGTTGTTTCTTAGTTGTCTAAATCTAAGTTGATCTAAGGGGAATTTTGCGGTACGCCAAGTGGTCCAAGCTCTGTTTCTAAGTAAGATCATTTGTCTGGTTTCTTTTGAAAGCCATGGAGCAACTTTTGCTTTTGTTCTTATAGAACGTGCAGGTGCATGGTTATCAAGGATGGCTGGGAATTTGGTGTTGAAATATAATGCAGCTTCTTTAAGTGGTAGATGCTTTAGGACTGCCCAATTATATGCCTTGAGTTCATTTTGGAAATTAGCGGGGTTAAAGTTTTTGTTGTTTCTAATTGTTTTTTTAAGTAGGTTGGTGAGGGATGTCAGTCTTATGCCTGATTGTATAGGTAAGAAAATGGTTACTTATGTCTTCAGGTCGGGTACTGGCCCTATACATGTGGGGATGGCTATTAATGAGTATCCAATCTAGGATACTATCTTTGTTGTTAGGTTTACTGATCCTAGAAGGGGAGGATATGATCTGAGTAAATACGTTTAGATTTACATGGATGGTTGGACATTCTGAGGAACAAATATTCCAGTCGATGTTGAAGAGTCTTGGAACAATGGTTTCAGAGGGTAGTTACTAGACAGCCAAGAGAGGATATCTTCTAGGGTGTTTGCGTTATTACCTGGGGGAATGTAGACACAGGCTATGTTAATATTTTTGTTTTTATTAATTTGAAGCTTGTTAATGAGAATTTCAGCATTATCAACACAGGGTGGTTGTGTGGAATCAGAGGTCACATCTAGAGTAGTTTTGTATAGTACAGCTACCCCTCCTCCCTTCCTAGTGGTACGGTCTAACCTTAATATGTTATAACCTGATTTCTTTCTAACTTCAGAATATCTGCCTAAATACTTCATCCTTAAATTTTCAGGGTCTACATATTAGTTTCCCCTCAAGTGTTTGGCAGCACCTTCAGTGACATTTTTCCTATAAAAGCACAATTGAAATTTCTCCAATATTTAGTTGCACATAGGGCAACTAGTTTGCAATGACAAACACTGTCCACATAGTTGCAAACTGAATACTCCTGACAGTGGTTGATATTCTCACTCCAACAGTTTAATCAATAAAAAAGGGTCAGTTGCCATGGATATGAACTTTCCTACTGTCTCCATTACTGGCTTGGTGGCTATAGGCATTATGAGGCAATGTAGAAATTTTCTCATGTTTACTGACAACCAGTTAATTCTCAAACAAACTGATATGGTATGTGAGAGATGTATTTACACATCACTGGAGGCAAAGCTCTCACATAAAAGTATTCCTAATGTCAATAAGGTTGTCAGTAGTACACATGCTGCACCCATCACGCACAATTCAAAGCAGACATATAGACCCACATATACTGAGGCACTTATATGTAACCTTCCTGAAACACAGTGACCTCCTAGTCAAAATACACATAACAAATACCCTCAGCAGCTCCAAATGCACACTTTCAAAGCAACACCCACATGAACATATAGAGCTACATCTCATGGAGCCACTTCCTTTAAGCCCATAAGGCAAATCACCACACAATCCAAAATTCTAGTCATTGGAGACTCCATTGTGAGACACACCAATGTCCCTCTCACCAGGCTAAGTAAGGAGAAAGTTACGGTCAGTTGCTTATCAGGGGCTACGATTCGCCACATTACACATGCATTCAGGTCATTGAATCACAATTACTAATATGACTCATTCATAGTCCATGTGGGAGTAAATAACCTGAGATGTACCTCCCTAGACTATATGAAGAGAGACATCACAGAGCTTTCAGAATATGTGTCTCAGGCTGGTATAAGCCTAGGATTGAGTAGCATTTTACCTTCTCCAAGGATGATGCCACAATATGAACAAAAGATGATTGACTTTAATAATTGGCTTAGTTTCTGGTGTCATTCTAAGGGGGTGCAATATTTGTCAGCATGAAAGGAGATGGTCAACAGACCACGCTGCTTTGCCAGGGATGGTCTGCACCTCTCCCCTCTAGGCTTTGGAATATTAGCTAAAACATTGTTTTTCCCCCATAGTGCCTTTTTTCGGCAAAGTCAAACTGAAAGTGCTTCTGACATAACAAATCAAAACCAAGAAAATCTAAAAGGTATTACTGCTCAATGCTAGGAGCCTAAACAAAAAACTCCACTCCCTGGAAGCTCTCTTTACCCTGGAGAATGCTGATGTCTATGCGGTCTCAGAGATGTGGTTTAAAGCAGCTGACAGCACACCAACAATGCAGGGTTATAATGCCTTCCACATGTTTAGACCAACTGCTTCACAGGCAGGGACTAAAGGTGGAGGTGTCTCTATTTACATCAGAAATAAATATACTTCAAGGCTGGTCAAACAGGACAATGCACTTGAGCTGCTCCATGTTCAAATCACCATAGGTAAAATCCAATACCTCTTCCTTGCAAGCTATATGTCCCCCTTTATGACCCAGGAAATCCATACCATTTATTTAAACTTATTAGAAGCACTAACCATCCAACCCAATACCATATTCATAGGTGACTTTAATTACTCCACTATAAACTGGGAATTCTATACGACATCAAACATACATGCACAGAGATTCCTGCATTTTGTAACACAAACTCCCTGGATCAGCTAGTCAATACACCACCTAGGGGCGCAACCAAACTAGATCTAATCCTCATTAATATGGGAGAGTGCTGCACACCTCCCTACTGTAGTGCCTTCCCTGGTAAGGTCAAACCACAAAATAGTCTCCTTTGAAGTAAAAATAAAACCTGGACCCCCAGCTAAACCTCGAATATTCAGGAACTATTCTAAGGCTAACCTCCTGCTATTAAGTGAGAACCTGGCAAAATTTCAAGCCCCTATAAACCCTGAGAACACTTTTGCCTATGCAGAACTGTTCACAGAAACCCTGTACAAGCATGTTAATAGCCACATAGAGGCAACTGTACCCACCAGGAAGAAGTACAGAACTAACTCAAAAAACAAGCCACCCTGGTGGAATCACAAAATCAATCGGATGTATAACAGGAGGAAGAAAATCATGGCAAAAATTAGGAGGTGCAGCACGCAGCAGGATAAAATTACTATCATTAAACTAAACAAACAACTCAGAGGACAAATAAAGTTTACCAAAGCCAAATTTGAGGTAAGTTTGGCCTCCCAGGCAAGGACAACCACAAAGCATTCTTTAGCTATGTCTGCAACTTTAAGGGCAATACACAATTGTGTGCAGAGCTCATTGTAAATGGAACCACCTATACTGAGCCAGAAGATATAGCAAACCTCCTGGCTGATAAATTCAGCTCCAACTTTACTCCTCTGTCCCCTTCAACCTTCCCTCAGGAAATATCATCAAATATAACTCCCCCTACTATCACTAGGGAACAGGTCCTTAATGCTCTCTCTAAGAACAAGAACACTGCATCAATGGGCCCAGACAGTATCCCAGGATGCCTTCTAAATAGCATGAAACATGACCTGTCAGGGCCTCTGGAACTACTATTTAACTGTAGCCTCAAAACAGGCTTCGTGCCTCATGAATGGAGAAGGCTAACAGTCATCCCTCTGCACAAAGGTGGGCCATCTACAGACCCTGGAAACTACAGACCCATAAGTCTCACTAGTCTTATATGTAAAGCCATGGAAAGAATTATCATGGAGATGATAAATAGAGATATATAAACCTCCCGACACCTCTTTGAGAAGATCACCAAAGCAATAGATAAGGGCAAAATCATTCACACTGCCTACCTTGACCTGGCCAAGGCATTTGACACAATACCCCACTCGGGCATTGTTGACAAACTCAAGAGGTTAGGTACAAAGCATATGTCACCTGGTGGATAGCCAACTGGCTCACAGATAGGACCCAGAAAGTTAGAATTGCGGAGTCCACCTCTACAAAGAGGTCAGTCACAAGTGGAGTCCCTCAGGGATCAGTCCTTGGACTGCCCCTTTTTGGCATTTACTTCTCAGAAGTCAAGGCCAATGTCAGTGGTCTCTGGCTGACTAAATTTGTAGATAATTGTAAATTAGGAGCTGTCATTGAATCTCACACTGATACAAATGTTCTCCAGGAGGGGCTGACACAGACAAATAACTGGTGTCAGAGTCATGGACTAAAACTAAATGCCAAGAAATACATAATAGTATCCTTTGGGAAGTCATCCATCTGTGGTAACTGTCGTATTGACAACACACCCCTTAGAGTTGACCCAGTAGTCAGGGACTTAGGCACACATAGTAATCTAGCCTTTGATCATCACTTGTCTACAGTGGTGAGGAAATCATTCTGTGTTGCGCAACTTATAGACAAACATATGGCATCTAAGTCCAAGGAAGTCATTGTTCCACTGTATTCGGCATTCATCAGACATATCACTGAGTACAGTGCCCCCTTTGGTATGTACCTAACCAGGCATATCCAAAAACTGGAACGTCCACAGAGGTTCCTCACTAAAAGAATGCATGGCATAATAAATATGTCTTATGCAGACTGCCTCAAGGCCCTATTCCTGTATTCTGTCTCCTACAGGTTTTTGAAGGGAGATCTATGCCTGGCATACAGAGCATTGTCAGGCCCCACTCTGATGGACCTCCTGCATATCCACAAAACAAACAGTACCAGAATTACCCATTCTGAAGACTTAAACCTTGCCTGTGATATAAATAGGACCTGCTGGAGAGATAGGTATGTATCCCAGAGACTACCCCATCTATGGAACAGGCTCTCCATCCATGTGAAGCAGAGTTCCTCCCTAATCCAATTCAAGTGCAACTTGGACAATTGGATGGGAAACAGGAAATTCATCCCTGGTTTGGCACCTATGTCTCTGATGCAAACAGGTAACCTGTAAATGGTTCATCTCCCAGGCCCATGCTTACACTTATCAAGGGTATCAGAACTCGTCAGAGATTTGGGATGCATGGCTAGGCTTAAAAAGGCCCTTGTGGTTGTTAGCCTAGTAAACACCTATGCACCTATGAACCTATAGACCTTTAAAACACTTGAACATACTCAAGGACCTTTTTCAACAGGGAGCAAATTCACCAAGAAAATTTACAATCAGTAAAATTAAGACTCACCAAAATACTACACAACATTTTCATTTTGAAGGAAATGCTAAGGCAGGTGAATTGGCTAAGCAGGCATTCCCCCAATGGGGTAGAATTGTACCCATTCAGCAGCAAGCCAGAAGTATTATGTTCCATCTGTTTTTGTGAAAAAATCATGGAAGGAAGAATCTGCCACAGAAGTAGAACTAGATCCTAAACATATTAAAAAAACTCACGGGGCAGATGGGGATATCGCTAAGTGCAGGCCCAGTAATGGAACTGAGGAGTCTGGAATTTATGTTTTTGACACAAAAGGGAGGACTGTTTCTCCCTTATGTATCAGATCCCCTGGCAAAACAGCTAGTTAAATTCAGTCTTCAAGGATTAGGATGTGGGCATACTAAATTTTAGCCTATAATTAAAATGGAAGTGAAAAAAATCTGAACTTTATGTTTTTGACACAAAAGAAGGACTATCCCTCCTTTATTTACCAGTCCTCTGGCAAAACAGCTAGTTAAATTTAATCGCCAACTGTTAGGACATGTGGGACATGCTAAATTGTAGCCTATAATTAAACAGAATTTCTGGAATCTAGTGCTGGAAACAATCTGTCAGAGACTTCAGGAAGAATGTCTATTATGTCTGCAGACCAATCCTACTGTCAAAAGGCCTGTGCTACATTCTGTCTAGGCATATGAAGGCCCTGGTATATCATACAGATTGATTTTGCAGGGCCTCCACCACCAGCCAAAGGAGGATATTGATTCCTTCTGGTGTTGGTGAATTTTTTCAGTAAATGTGTTAAGGCAATTCCCACCAAAAACTGTACAGCTAAAACTACAGCTTCTGTCCTGTGGACACAAGCTTTTCTCTCACTGGGGTTGGCCAGAAGTATCGAATTTGATAACTGTACCAATTTACCAGTCAGGCAATGAAGGAGTTATGAAAAAAATCTTCGTTATCCAACAAATGTTTCATATCCTGTAACATCCACAGACCAATGGCATTGCAAAATGAATGAACAGAACCATCAATGTAAACTAAAAACATCATGCCTGAAAAGGCGACAGACTGGACACATTGTTTACCATCTATTTTTATGAGCATTCAAATGCACCATATCCAAAGACAGGTGCATCCCCTTTCCAGCGGATGACTGGGAGGACAATGATAGTCACATTTCATTTTGATCCAGAGACCGGAGTCACGGAACTGCAAGCAGAATGGCTAAACACCAAGAATAGTTAAAGCTATTGGTGCAAAATTCGAGGGTTTAACCAGAGAAAATGCATGCCATCTGTGGAGAGCAACTCCTTCAGTGTTAGAGGGGGATATAATGGTGGATCAAAAGGTAATGGTCAAGAGATTTCTAAGGTCAGTGCTATGGGACAGCAGCTGGGAAGGAGCATACATAGTAACAGCTCAAACTGGGCCTTTGGTTTATCAAGTAAAAAGATTAAAAACAGATGTGAAGGACAAAAAGGGTAAAAATTGTTCACAGATATTAGTGCATAATAATCAGAGCCAACAACAGAAAAACATGCAGTAAAACAGAAATTCAAATCCAAAAATATTACAACTTTTTTTAATAATGGTTTATACAACAGTATTATTACAAAATGAGTCAAACATTGCTCTGAACTAATCTAATTGTTCACCAGACTTTAATGTCTTTAAAACAATGCAAATAACATTAGTAGAGCAAATGAATGCCAGCAGTTGTTGTGTGTGTAGTTAAATACCAAAGTCATTACATGCCATGCCTATTGCTCCTATATCCTGCAATGCTACATAAAGTTAGCAAGTTCTAGCAAACACTATGGAAAATAGTCAGTTTTACGGATTTAAAACACAGTTTCCCCCTAGCCAGCAGAGGAAAAGGTTTGCTGTGTTTTAAGCAGAATGAAAGAAAAAAATAGGATAGAGCATTTGTAATGCAACAGTTGAAAGAACGTTTCATTTCAAACTATACAGCTTGGGACAAATATTAAAAAGATAATATTGTAATGATAAATGTAAAGGGCACATATAAGTACAATTACACAGATAATACTACAATGCTCATTACCTTGTTTGATTTTTATTACAGCTGCAAGAGTGTGTAGAAAATAGTGTGAGAGAGTCATGGTCATAGACAGCAAAGGCAAACACAACTCAAATTCAAGGTCTTTTCAAGGTTGGTTTATACAAAAGTAACTCATTCTTACCTTTCAGACTAGGCATAAGAGCACCTTTTCAGCTGGCCTTAATAAATGGCAATAACTCCTCACCAGGTCATGCGGTTAAAGAAGGTCTGCATTTTATATGTGGAAAGTAAGCTTATAAGTGGCTTCCCCAAGACTGCCATGGATCATGTTACACAGGGGTGACATTAACAGTTATTAAGCATGTGAGAGAGTTACTGACAGAAGCAATCAGAAATATTCTCCGAGAAAGAGAGGTAGTGCAGAAGACAGTGGGGGGCAGTAGACATATCCTGGATCTGTAGCCATGATCTGGAGAATGCTAACGATAAAAGCCTGTGGAATATGGATTTATAGGATGATCTTATCTCAGGGGCAGGAATATAGGTCCAGACAGTTCATTGTACCACTGTACTTGGCTCTCATCAGACCTGTTATAGAATAAAATGCCCCTTTGATATGTACCTGACCAGACACATGCAGCAACTGGAACGTCCACACGGGTTCCTTACAAAAAGAATACAGGGAATAAACACAATTTCCTATGCTGATCACCTCAAAGTCCTGTCTGTTTACTTGGTATCATAGAGATATCTGAGAGGTGATCTTTGGCTGACATTACAAGGCATCCCTGTACCCTGTTTTCGTGAACCTTTTGCATATCTGCAAAACAAACTGCATCAGAACTACTAGATCAAAAGACCTACATTTTGCTTGCAAAATAAACTGGACAAGTTGGAGAGACAAGATACGCTTCTCAGAGAATTCCCATTCTTTGGAACAGGCTCCCCATCCATGTAAAACAGAGTTCCTCCCTAATCCTATTTAAGCAGAACTTGGACCATTGGATGGGTACTCAGAAATTCACCCCTGGTTTGGTGCCTATGTTTGTGATGGACAAAGGCAGTCATTAAATCACCCTCCATATAAATCTAATTTACGGGTTTCATTTAGGTAGCATGGCTAGGCTTATAAGGGCCCTAGTGGTTGTTCACCTAATATACATCTATGAACCTATAACATTAGATTTTTGAAAGAATACTGCTGCATTAGCCACTCTCTTCCTCCACCCCCCTCTTTTTCCTTTTGATCATGCCAGGGTCTGTGTGTGTGTGTGTGTGTGTATATATATATATATATATATATATATATATATATATATATATATATATATATATATGTATACACACACACACACACACACACACACACACACACACACACACACACACAAACACACATGCACACACATATATTTATACTCCTAGCTATGTAATACTCAATTTGAGATCTAAACCTGTTCTGCAACATCAACAGAATGGTTTGGCGGGACAAGTATGTCTTGCAGAGGATCCCACTGATTTGGAACAGACTTCCCATGCATAGAAAGGAGAGCTCATTCCTGTCCATATTCAAGTGCGACATGGATCTGTGGACTGGAAACAGACAATTTACTCCAGGACTACCCCTATACTACTAATGGACAGAAGCAGCTCCTAAATGCTTTTTCCCCATGCATGGGTCCACTCACATTATCTATGTTATGATTCCGTGAACAATTTAACCTCGCTAGGGCAGCAGCTAGCCAGACGATCAAGTGATACTGGTTTACGGGCTCATGGCAGTCGGGACCTTCAGAATACCCCAGGAATCCTTAAAGAATGGATTAATGGAATTTTTCTTCCATCAGGACAATGTGAATTATAGGTGGAGGGTACAATACCAGATGAACCGAGATCTGAAGCTTTTTCCTTAGACTCGTGACTCAACAGGAATGTACCAACTGGAGTTCCAGCAATGGATAACAGTACTGTTCTTGATAAACTGTTGGATGATTTTAAAGATAAATTAACGAGTTTTCGTAAACTCCAGCAAGAAAATAAATATTTCAAAGAGTGCCTTAAATGTCAACAAGTGCCTAAGGGACTCCGGTTGTGGAAATTAACAACTGGTTTAGTACAACACTTACTGTTACATCAGGAGCTCTTTGCCATGTTTGATAGACATGGCTGTGAACTTATGGAGCTCCTGATTAACCATAACACCTTAGCTATGGATGTGTTGCATGCCGAAATCAAAGAGCTTGATGTTAAAATTGTTAATAGCAACTAGTTTGCTGGATATAAAAGCCAGTATGATTTTATCTTTAAAGACATAGACAGCTTGTGCTATTCTATCCTTAACAGGAAAAACAAAAAACTGGCACGAGACAGGACAGCATATGCACAAGGTAAAGCATATCCTTTGCCACCATTAGGGCAAACTAGTAACAAATTTCACACTAGACAACAACAAGATAATGAAATTGGTGAAGATTCCGACGTCGAAGTAGCCCCTTCAGACCAGCCAGAGGTGCGGAGATCCGAAAGGTTACGGAACCGGAGACAATAAAATCAGGGACCGTATCCACAGACCAACTGCTGCAAATGCAACCAACAGAAGAACGCGAACAAGAACAACTGATATTAGAGGTGACTGCTGATTTTGACTGTAAAATCATTGAGAACACTGTTCATGATTTTAAAATATATAACTACAGTTCAATACCTCTGAGTGAAAAATGTGCAGATTTATTCAGCAAAGGATACACCTTTGTTCCAAGTAAGCCAGTTGATCTGGTCAGGATAATTTTAGATTTAAAAATGTATATTAGAAATTTAAATTGGCACATTTTATTTAATAATGAATATCAGATTTAAAGTAACAACACAAGTGTTAGAATTCCTAGTGTTTTTAACCCTGATGTACATCCTATATCAAAGGTTTTTGAAAAAGTTTGTGAAACAGATTTTAGATATTATCTTTCACAGTCTAACAGTTTGGATAATATGTCTGATGAAAACAAAGGCATACTCAAGTACCTTAGATCATATGGTGAATGCGCCCTGACAAGGGTGGGGGGTATGGTGATCATGCAACATGATGATTATATGCAAAAAATATTTCAAATATTGTATAGTGGACCATATGAAGAGGTGTCCATCAATGAAGTACATCTGGGTTATAAAAGAATAGACTGGGAATTACTTGATATGCTCACCCAGGACCAGATTACTATACAGGAATATAACTATATGGCTATTGAATGGCCTAGGATCCCGGTGATATTTGGGGTCCCTAAGATACATAAGGATATAGCTAATCCACCTTTAAGGCCTATTGTGGATTCTGGGAAATCCAAAACTAGTTATATAGCTAAATTCCTAGATAAACAGCTAAAAACAGTAGTGAGCACAATTTCAAAATTGTGTCATGATTCCTGGCAGTTTCTTACCACTTGTAACAACTTGAACCCATTTTCTGAGGGTACTTTTATAACCATTGATGTGAAGAACTTGTTTAGCAGTATCCCCCATGAGCAGGGTAAGGACTGGTTTGGTTATCTCCATGAAGTGATGGGGTTAAACCAAGATAAAATTAATGTTTACTGTCAGTTATTGGATATGGTCCTGAGTTTCAATTACATACATTTTGAAGGGCATTATTTTAGACAGATGGAAGGGGTTGCCATGGGGTCCGCCTGTGGCCCCCTTTTTGCAAATATTGTTATGGCATGGTGGGAGAGGGAATATCTGTACCCAGGTCCTTTTTATTCATACATGAGTATGTATGCCAGGTACCTGGATGACTTGCTTATTGCTTGGAAAGGCCCAATGGCAGAGATTGATGCCTTCATTGAATACATCAATCAGACAACTGAATTTTTTAATCTTACTTATGTTGTAAGCTTGGATAGAGTGGCATATCTTGATGTGTTGATTTTATAAAATGGAGAAGGTTTGAAATCTAATACTTTTAGAAAATTGACATATTCTAACACCTATTTGCACTATTCCAGTAACCACCCCACCCATGTCAAACGTGGAGTAGTCAAGGGCCAGATGGTCCGTGCAGCCCGTATGGCCTCCAACCGTGAAGATTTTATAACAGAGTGTGCTTATATATCCAATATGTTTTACAATAGAGGTTATCCAAGAAGAATGGTGAACCAGATACGGAATGAAGTCATTTGTAAGCGGGACCAAGGTGTTTATGTCCCATTGCTTCAGGAACACAATAGGAGATCAGTGTTAGAAACAGAAGGGAACAATAATACACAAGACATAAATGTCAGTATTAGTATCAACAATAATGATAGTCCCAATACTTTACGGAATGGGAAAACAGAAATATTTTGTCCCTTTGTCACTACTTATCAAGGTAATGGCAAAATAGTAAGTGATATTTTACATAAGAACTGGAATATCATTAAAATGGAAGAAGATCTGACAACTAGGCTAGGAATTAATCTAGTATTGTATATAGGGGGGGTTTAAATTTAAAAACATCCTGGAGAGGCAGACACAAGCCATCAGTATGGGTAAGATGTTCCCTTGTGGCACATGTAACCAGTGCTGATATGTATATAGTGGGTCATGTATAAAAATAGGTAATAAGGAAATCCATATGACTTTATTTAACAACAAATGATCCTTTGTTCCACTTGACTTTCTTTTATTTCCTTTTTGTTGTATTGCCATAATTAAGTTTTCTTCTAAATGACTATAAACTCTGTGAGCAACAATTCTAGTGCAGAGTTTATACCTTGTTGGAAGGCAAGTTATTGGTCTATGATTTTTAGGGCAGCTTGCAGGTTCACTCTTAAGTAGGAGCATTGTTTTTCCTGTTGTTAGCCAAGTTGGTGTCTGTTCAGGTTGTGCATATAAATAGATCTTACTCATGGCTAAATCTTCATGCAAAGAAGATTATTCTTTTAACCAGAAGTTAGGTATTGCAGCTGGGCCTGGGGTTTTTCAATTAGAGGCTTTTCTTGACTTTGTTTCAGTCTGTCTGGCTGTTACTTCATCCCGTTTCATATCCTGTACCTTTGAACTTCTTATTCTTTCTTTTACTTTTTCTGTCCATTTAGCATCTTTGTTATGTTCCACAGGATCTTCATAAGTACTTCTTTTTTGGTGGTCTTTCAATTTCTTTCACCTTGTTTCCCAATTCTCTATAAAACCTTTTGTTGTCATCAACAAATTGCTTATTTTGTACTTTTCTTTTATATTTATCTGAGTATCTTCTAAGTTTTTTCTGCCTGTGCTGATGTTTTAGTTTATTATTTGTGATAGTACATGATAAATCCTGAGCCTTTATAATACTGCACATTGCTTTTATCACGCCTATCTTTCTAAGTATTTTTGTTGATCTGTTCCCTCTTCTATACTCTTCAAACACTGACACTTTTGTCTTAGTTGCTTTAGTTTTTTGTATTCGAAACTTCCATGACAGTATTTGATTTCTTCCTTCTCTCTCCCTCACTACCCTGTGTTCTTGTGGTAGAACTTTATTAGTTATTAATTTAGCTGCACAGTAATATATCCTGTTTACTTCTGTTATATCGCATGAATCTCTATGGACAGTCCTAATTACGGTGTTCATTTGTTTTATCAAACTTCTGACTTTTTGGGTTTAATTGACCTTTTGCAGTCTATTTCTTTCATTGATCCTAATATGTCTGTCGGTCTCTATTAAATGAAGCAACTCTTTTCTTCTTCACTGAGGGCACATTTTTTGTTTGACTCCCTTTCCTGTGGACATTCTATAGAAAGTTCTATAGCATCATCCTGTGTCATCCATTGCTCTGTCATATGGGAACTAACTGGCCTATCAGTTGTCAACATTGAGTCAGAGTTGCCACAGTTTCCTGTTCCTTCCCTTGCTGCCCACCTTCAAGTGAACGTTTATACTGGTTTCCTGGAAAGGCTACAAAATATCTTCTTATGGCAACTGACCTGTTGCTTCACATTGCACTAATTTCTCCTTAATTTGGATGTCCATTTTTCCAAACAGATCAAAGTTTCTTGGTCTAATGTTTTTCACAAATCTGTTGTATCAATGAACACAATTTTTTATTTGAATCCTCTGACAGTTTTTCTTGTGGAAGTATTTTTCTTTCCTCTAATTTCTCTCTTAATCTTTGTGTACATTTTGTGTCTGGAAATTCTGGGCTTTTTGCATAATAGTAACAATACATAATTTCTTTCTTATCCTCAATAATCCACTCTATCGTCTTTATGGCTGTTCTTTTGCCTATCAGTTTTTGTGATTTTTGTGGACTGCTACTTCCTTCTGTAACAGGGGTCCATCCTTCCCCTGTGCCTGGCTTGGCCCCATTGTAGGAATGTCTCCGTATTTTGAGGATTCTACACCGTCATGTTTTCCAGTCCTGACACCAGTGCACCTACCAGGATTGGGCATTTTTTTATCCTGGGTCTTGTGCACCCAGCTATCTTTTTTAATTTTTGACCTACTTCTGTCCATAATATATGCTATATAAAATAGAGTCAATGTATCAGTGTTATCTTAGCGAGATTTTGTGAAAAACAGGGTCCACCTTTTGAAGGTACTCACCAAGACTTGAGGATGAATTCAATTTCAGCAAAACTACTCTCCTTTGCTTGCTGACTTCTCATCTCTCCATTTGGACTCCTTATAAAGGAATGAACCTATGTTATCTCAGTGCTCATTCACCCTTTGTTAATCAATACACAACTCCTAGAGCACATTTGATTCCAGAGTTCCAGAGTTGTCTGCACGTATTAAGCCACGAAATAAGTGGTTTACAGTAATAGATTTAGCAAATGGCTTTTTTGCAGTACCACTCAGAAAATGGCCATGATTTGCCTTTACATTTAAAAATCTGCAATATGACATGACAAGGTTACCTCAAGAATTTCCAAACACTCCAGTTATCTTTCACTAGATAGTAGGATCCATCCTGCAATATCTAGAATAGGATGATTCTGTATTACATTACACTGATGACATATTAATCCAAGCATGTACAGCTTCTTAAAAAAGTTTTTTATACTTTACAGCAGGCAGTAAAGGTTAAAAGTGAAAAGATTCAGTTTATGTCTCAAGAAGTCAAGTTTCTAGGTACTATTATAAAACCATCAGGAAGATCTCCTTGCCCTATGCATGTGCAAGGCATTTTACAAATGGAAAAGCCATTGACTATAGCAGATCTGCATACATTTATGCGAATCATGAATTACAATAGGAAATTTATAGAGGATTATGCAGCAGTGGCTGCTTCTCTTTACAAAATGTTACAAGAACAGAAGAGATCCACCTTTTTAGAGTGGGGACCCCATGAGGATGAGGCATTTTCACAAATGAAGGTAAAATTAGCACAAGCTACACAATTAATAGCACCCTCACCAGAGTTGCCATTTGTGCTACAGGCAGCAGCAGGAAAAAAACAATGTTGAGTTGTCTGTCTCACCTTCGTTTCTTGCTTGTTGGGATCGGAGCTGACCCTCGGCTCCGACTCGGCCATCTTCTATAGCTTGAGAGCTGTTTACTGGCTCGAGGCTACCCCTTATCCCATGATGCCTAGCGCTAGCTACCCAGATCTCGTTTGCCGCTTCAGCTGCGAGGTTCGTTATTAATGGCTCAGGCTGTAGTAAGTGAGTTTAATACTTTTTCTAGCTATTTAGGGGATATATTTTGATAGTTTAGTCTTTCAACATATTAACTAGTTTGTTGTAGTTTTTAGTGTAATTGAATTTTCTCTAAGAACTTGTTTAAGTTAGAGAGTTCTTCCCTTCTTATTGTACCATTTTCTTTTAGTTTAGTCTCCTTTAATTTATAGGTAGCCATTTAAGTTAGAAGCTTCCTATTAAAAAAAAAAAAAAGAACTTTTCACTGTAGTTTTCTGTGTTTTTGGGATAGATTAGTGTTTATAGATAGTGTTTATAGTTGTTTTTTGTTGTTTGGGCCTTTGGCCAAAGATTTTTTCTGTAGAGATGTCTAAAGAATCCAAAGTATCTGGATTCAAGAAGTGTGACTCATGCTATCAGAAAATGTCTCTGGCAGATGGGCACACTTCTTGCATCTATTGTTTATGCTCAGTGCACCTGCAGGACTCTTGTTCTGTATGCCACGCATTCAGCCCAAGGATTCTGCAGGAGCGCAAAAATAAGTTGATTTTAAGGGGTCTCCTTAAGCCCCAGGATTCACCAGCCAAGGCTCAGCCGGTGAAATCTTCTAAACCAACCCCGAGGAGGCCCGGCAAATTTATTACTGCACCTCCTGACAAACAGATGTTATGTGATCCTATCTCGCCTACATTCTGTACTGATGGGTTCGGAGCCGATCCTCGGCTCCGACTCGGCACGCTATACTATAGAACAAAGTCTCTTATTGGCTGAGCTATCCTACATCCCAGGATGCACCACCACTGCTTCCCCAGATCTCGTTTGCCACTTTACAGCAAAGACATGGTCTCGGACTTGGCTGAGCTAAGTGCTTTTTTCTTCAAAGAATTTCTGTCAGAAATTTTTGATTCATATACCCAAAAGCTGTTTTAACAGCTATCGTTGTTGTGTGACTGAGTTTTGAGTGATTTTTCTGGTAAACTTGTCTTTAATTTGAGGGAAAGGATCCCGTTTCAGTTAGAGGGCCCTTGCCCTCGCGCGTGTTGAAGTAATTAGTGCGAGTCTTATTGTAGTGTTAGAGTTTAGTTGGGCAAATAATCCCGTTTACGTTAGAGGGGTCTTGTCCTTATTTACTCTTCTTTAACAAAGTTTTGAAAGTTAGTAGCAGTGTTTGTGTACAACATGTCGAAAGAGCACAGACCTTCTGGGTTCAAAAAATGCTCTAAATGCAGCTACAAGATGTCCATAATGGAAGATCACTCCTTGTGTGTGTATTGTTTAGGCCCTAAACACCTTCAGGAGTCATGCAGCGTTTGTCACGCTTTTTCCTCCCGAGTCCTCCAAGAGAGGAAAAACAAACTGATTATAAAAGGGCTTATTACACCTTCTTTTGAGGAGGCTTTATCTTCTTCCTCTTCACCTTCGAAGAAAAAGAAATCGTCGGCTCTGACCAGCCCGTCGGAACCGGCCACAAAGAAATCTCGGCAGGCTTATCCATCGGCTCCATGGACTTCGGAGCCGAGGGTGGAACGGTCTGCCTCAATGCCTCTAGCCTCGACTCCTCTGGCTTCGGAGCCGACGGCTAGAGCTTCGAGAGGCGGGTCACCTTTATCGGCTCCACTGTCTTCAGAGCCGATGAGAGTTGCCCGCTCAGACTCTTCCCCTTCGGTGCCGAAGTCCACTTCGGCTCCGAGGGAAATTGCAATTGTTGTGGAGTCTCCCTCGGCACCGATATTTATCGAGACGATTCGGAGCCGGTCCCCCAGTCCTTCGGAACCGGTGGAGAAGTCAACTCGAACTCGTTCGATCTCTTCTCGGTCTTCGAGGATGTCGGATTCGGACATAGACAGGGTACTTCAAAGGCTGTTTCAGTCTCCAGTCTTCCAAAAGTTGGTTTCGGCTCCAGCCCAGTCGACTCCGGAGCCGATTGCCCACCCTGTTGTTTTGGTTCCTCCTCCAACAGCCTTGGCGCCATTGGAGCCGGTGCTGGTGGAGCCGGTGGAGGTTTGCGGGTCGGCTCTGACCCTTACTCCAACCCCGCCCTTCGGGTCGGAGTTCGGTACACGGACCTCCTCGGTCGGCCCCGGGGGTGATGCTTCGGGACCGATGTTTTCGGTTCTGAGCCTCCCTCTCGGTGCGTCGGCTGCGGGAGTGCCATCTACTGTTGTGGCCTCGGGGGTCGGACCTTCCCAGGACTCTGGGGGTCCCACCTTCAGGGCCATGAGGAGTGCTTTGGCCAAATCCTCTTTGGCCACCTCCACCGTCTCACCGGCACCTTCCCTTGGCATGGAGACTAGTTCCTTTGTTGTCCCCCTGTCTCAAGACAGCGGAGCCCTGGGGCCTGAGGTCACCCCCATCGGGGGTTCCCCCCTTCCTGGAGGTCCCTCCGAAGCATCTTTGGAGGAACCCCCAAGGAAGAGACAGTGCAAGAGGAAGCACGTCGACTCCCCTGATGAGTCTCTCACCTCGGACACCGACCTCAATGATGCGGAGGGGTCCCCCAAGTCGTCCTCGGATGATGTCTCCTTTGCAGACATTTTGGAAATCCTGAAGCAACGAGGCGACTGGCAGTCCAAACCCCCTTCTGCTGAGGAGTCGGTGTTCCTCAAGGCCTTCGGGGCTCAGCCCTCTGCCTCCTGGGTGTCTCCGCCCTTCGACGAGCTTCTGGATTTGATCTCTCGAAGGGCGTGGGAGCACCCGGATTCTGTGGAACCGGTGCCAGCTCGCCCCAATAAATTTCTGTCAGCCCCCCCCCCGAAAAGGAATTTCTCTCTAAAGGTGTGGCTGTAGATGCCCTGGTGGTGGCATCTGCTACCCAACAAGATGTGGCAGAGGCGTCTACGTCCATCCATCCTCCTAATAAAGAGTCCAGGAGCATGGATCGGTATGGGAAGCGCACCCTTACTTCAGCAGCCTTTACTTTAAGGTCTCTGAATTATCTGACGCACTTCACCAGACTTCAGAGGGATCTGGTCAAGGAACTTTCAGATACCCTCTCTGGTAACCTACCTGAGCAGTTGGTCCAGACGGTTAGCTCTCAGCTGGCTACCTTATCATCATTATCGAACTCGTCCATGAGGCTCATTTTGTATGCAGCCGAGGGGGCGAGTAGAGCAGCGGGAACAGGTGTTGCTCTACGGAGACAAGCCTGGCTTTGCCTGTGTCACTTTGCGGAAGCCTTCAAGTCTTCCTTTGCTGATGCTCCCTTCGATGGGTCCTCTCTGTTTGGACCCAAGGTAAAGGACACCTTGACTCGCTGTGAACAAGAGGGTAAGACTTTGACTGCCGTAGGGGCACGGTTTTCCACTCCCTTCAGGCCTTATCCCAAGGCTAGAAGAGGGGGGAAAATGTGGTTCCGTAAATCCCAAAAGACTTACTCCTCACAGCAGGGCGATCCCCCTTCTAGAGGCAGAGGAGGGGGAAATTTTTCAGGAAGATGCCGTCCCAGAGGTGGCGGAGGCCCCCGCAACACTGGAGACTGCGAGTCCTTTTGTGGCTCCTCAACCTTCCAGCATCCCTGAAGGATTGCCCGACTGTGCAGCTCCGGAGCCAGTCGGGGGTCGTTTTTCGAAGCACCTAAAGGCCTGGGAGAGTATCACTCAGGACCGATGGGTGCTCCGAATCATTGCCGGAGGTTACACCATCCCCTTTTCTCAACCCCCCCCACCATCCCGGAAAATCCCGGACCCACCATCCAGTCAACGGGATCCCGCAGCCATCGAAATCTCAAAGCTGCTTCAAAAAGGAGTCATCCAACTGGTCCCCGCAGGCCAGACCGGATTAGCGACTTACTCAAGATTCTTTTTGGTGCCAAAAAAGACCGGGGACTTGAGGCCCATTTTGGATCTCAGCAAACTAAATCGATCTGTCAAGAAGTCCAAGTTCCGGATGGTCACCTTACAATCCATTCTCCCACTGCTGGAGAAAGGTGTTTGGATGTGCTCCATAGATCTCAAGGACGCCTATTATCACATCCTGATAGATCAGGCATCTAGGAGACACTTGCGCTTCAGCCTGGGAGACAGTCATTTCCAGTTCCGTGCACTGCCCTTTGGTCTCACCACAGCCCCCAGGGTGTTCACCAAATGTTTGGCGGTGGTGACTGCTCACCTGAGAAGTCTAGGATTCCAGGTGTTTCCATACCTAGACGACTGGCTCCTAACTGCCACCTCCAGGCGTCTACTCTTACAAAACCTAGCAGCCACTATATCTCTAGGCAAGTCCCTAGGAATCACCTTCAATTGGGTAAAGTCTGTGTTGCTGCCATCTCAGCGCATACAGTTTATCGGAGTAGAGATAGACTCGAAGCAAATGTGGGTCTATCTTCCTACAGAGAGGATAGAAACATTACAGTCTCAAGTTCGAGCTTTGCTCCTCAAACGCCGAGCCCCAGCCAGGATGGTCCTACAACTGTTAGGTTCCATGTCGGCCACCGTTCTCCTAGTCCCCTTGGCAAGGTTACATATGAGGATTCTCCAGTGGTCTTATCAGGATCTCCCTCTCAGTCACCTCATTCTGATCACAGAGACGTGCAAACAGGACCTTCGTTGGTGGCTTCTTTCCTCCAACCTAGATCAGGGGCGACCCTTTGTTCCACCACCTCCAGTGGCCACCTTGACTATGGACGCCTTCCAGACGGGGTGGGGGGGTCATGACCTGGGCAGGTCGGTCCAAGGCAAGTGGCATTCTGACGAGAGTCTCCTCCACATCAACATACTAGAAATGAGGGCGGTGCTTCTATCGCTGCAAGCACTACACGATTACCTTCCCCCGGGCATGATTGCCATTCAGTCCGACAACATGACAGTAGTCTGGTACCTGAACAAGCAGGGAGGGACCAGATCCTACCCCCTTTGCAGAGAGGCCATGAAAGTATGGGATTGGGCGATTGCAACCAAACGTTTTCTGGTAGCAACACACATTCCAGGGAGATCCAATGTGATAGCCGACAGACTGACTGAGCAGAACTATTCTCTCCCCGCACGAGTGGTCTCTGAACGACAGAGTGGCAACTCAGATTTTCAGAAGATGGGGACCTCCTTGTTGCGACCTTTTTGCAACCCCCCTCAACACGAAATGCCAACAGTTCTTCTCTCTCACCCCAGTTCTGGGGGAGATTCCCAAGGACGCCCTAGTCCAAGCTTGGCCCACCGGCCTGCTGTACGCCTTTCCACCGGTTCCCCTTCTTCCCAAGGTGATCCAGAAGGCGATTCGCTTGGAGAGCAAGATGATTTTAGTTGCCCCATACTGGCCTCGTCAAGTCTGGTTTCCCTTTCTTCGGAAATATGCACTGGACGGTCCATGGTTCCTGGACCAGGTTCCGGACCTCTTGATCCATCAGTCAGGACAACATCATCAGTCCCTCCACTCGTTGAGGTTAACAGCTTGGCTCCTCCTCTTCCGACCATAGTCAGGAACCATGCTTTGGACCCGGAAGTCATACATATCTTGTCCTCAGCCCACAAGACTTCTACTAAAAAAATGTATAACAGCAAATGGAAGAGATTTGCTATTTGGGCCCAACTCCGGGGACTAGATCCCATAACTGTCCTGGTGTCAGAGGTTCTGAAGTTTTTAGCTTCTCTATTCAATCAAGGTTCTTCGGTCTCTACCATCAAGGTTCAATTGGCAGCTATTTCCAATTTTCATGAGAGTATAGACCCACCTTTGATGAGCAATAAGTTGTGTAAAGCCTTCATGAAAGGTGCTGGGCTGCTACGGCCTCCGATTTCTCATCCCGCTCCACCGTGGGATCTTAATGTGGTGTTAGGTGCTTTGACCTCTTCCCCCTTCGAACCGGCAGCAACTTGTGACTTGAAATTTCTTTCTTGGAAGACTGCTTTTTTGGTTGCAATTTCATCAGCCAGAAGAGTTTTGGAACTTCAAGCCCTATGTGTCAAACCACCATACCTGGTTTTTCACAAGGATAGAGTATCCATCAGGCCTAATCCATCCTTTGTTCCTAAGGTTTGTTCTAGTTTTTGTCTGCAACAGTCATTGGAACTTCCAGTTTTCTTCCCAAAGTACTCAAACAGAGCGGAATACATCTTCCACACATTGGATGTCCACAGGCAATTGCGCTTCTATTTAGATAGGATGCACCAAACACGGAAAACAGATCAGTTGTTTGTGTCCTTTTCGGACAATAAATTGGTCATACTTACTTCATTTCTAATAAAGAGCTTACAACCACAGTGAAAGCTCATTCTACAAGGGCTATGGCTACTTCAACAGCCTTTCATTCTAAGCTTGCCATTAGTGACATTTGTGCTGCGGCTACGTGGTCTTCTCCTCACACCTTCATTTCTCATTACAAATTGGATGTGGCATCTCGGGGGCGAGCTTCCTTCGGTTCCACAGTTCTCAGGAGTGTTTTCCAGTGAGCCACCCAGGAATCGGGTGCTAGGGACACTGTCCCATCAGTACAGAATGTAGGCGAGATAGGATCACATAACATCTTTTAGTTATGTACTTACCATAACTTTAGATGTATGGGATCCATCTCGCCTACATTCCTAATAACCCACCCTCCTTCCCCCTGCCTTGGAGATCAGAAGAGACCGGACGGTTCGAGTTTAGCCGTTTCATCTTGAAACACCTGGCAATATTATATCAACAGTCTATGTGTGTGTGCATGTGCGGACAAACAAGATCTGGGGAAGCAGTGGTGGTGCATCCTGGGATGTAGGATAGCTCAGCCAATAAGAGACTTCGTTCTATAGTATAGCGTGCCGAGTCGGAGCTGAGGATCGGCTCCGAACCCATCAGTACAGAATGTAGGCGAGATGGATCCCATGCATCTAAAGTTATGGTAAGTACATAACTAAAAGTTCCTTACAATGGGTGTTCCTGTGGATGCCATGGTGGTAGCAGTGGCCGCTAAAAAGGAATTAGCGGAGACTTCTTCCTCTGTCCATCCTCCTAACAAGGAGTCTAGGACTATGGACAGATATGGGAAGCGAATATTTGCTTCAGCGACCTTCTCCATGAGGTCACTGAATTACTTATGCCATTTTACCAGGCTTCAGAGGGATCTCTTAAAAGAGCTTGGAGATACCCTCCAGGATCCATCAGCTGAAGGAGTTCAAGCTGAAGTAGCTTCTCAGCTGGTGACCCTTAATTCAGTGGTTAACTCCTCCATGAGGCTTATTTCCTATGCAGCCAGTGGTGCGAGTAGAGTCGCAGGCACAGGCGTGGCCCTTTGGAGACATGCATGGATGCGGTTGTGTAATTTTGCGGAGCTCTTTAGAGCATCATTCACCAACACCCCCTTTGACGGTTCATTTCTCTTTGGACCACAGGTGAAGGACACTCTCACTAGGTATGAACAGGAAGGCAAGACTCTCTCTGCCGTGGGAGTCAGTTTTTCCACTCCTTCCAGACCATATCCCAAAGGTCAGAAGAGTGGAAAAATGTGGTTTCAGAAATCCCAGGGAACCTCGTCTGATACACGTAGTGATTTTTCCTCTAGGGGCAGAGGAGGGAATAGCAACAACAGGCGCCACCCTCGAGGCAGAGGGGGTCCGCAGAACCAGGGCAGCAGAGAATCATTCTCTGACAAGCGCTTCCAGCACCCCTGAAGGGTTGCCCGACCGCCTACCTCTGGAGGCAGTCGGGGGAAGCCTTTCACTATACCCAAAAGCCTGGCAAGACATTACGCGAGAAAAATGGGTACAATCAATCATATCCGGAGGCTACGTAATTCCCTTCTTCCAATCTCCCCTATCGTCAAACAAATCCCCCAAGATGTTAATCTGAGGGCCCAAGCAGTCATAGAAATTTCAAGACTGCTAGAAAAAAGAGTCATCCAGGAAGTCCCGGCAGGCCAACTCAGATCCGGAACTTACTCAAGGTTCTTTTTGTACCAAAAAAGACTGCGGACTAGAGACCAATTTTGGATCTCAGCAGACTAAACAAGTCTGTTCAAAGAACAAAGTTTCAGATGGTCATGTTTCAGTCCATTCTACCCTTTTTGGGTCAGGGCAATTGGATGTGCTCAATAAATCTCCAGGATGCGTACTACCACATCAAGATGGACAGGCGCTCCAGGCAATTCCTTCGCTTCCGGCTGGGAGCCAGTCATTATCAGTTCAGAGCTCTGCCCTTTGGTCTCACCACAATCCCCAGGGTGTTCACCAAATGTATGGCAGTGGTCACAGCTCACCTGAGACATCAAGGATTCCACGTGTTTCCTTATCTAGACAACTGGCTCCTTACTGCCACTACCAGGCATCAACTTCTTCAAGCCAGGGACTATACGATCACAATCTGTCCCCAGTTAGGCATTACCATACATTTCAAAAAATCTGCCTTGTTGCCCTGTCAGTCTATTACCTATATAGGAGCAGATCTAGATACAAGAAGTATGTCCACAAGACTACCACTGGACAGGGTGGCCACAATTCGGCAGCAAGTTCATATCCTCATGCAATGCAAAAAGGTAGAAGCCCGGTTGGTCCTTCAAACTCTGGGTTTTATGGCCGCAGCTATTATTCTGATACCTCTAGCCCGCTTTCACATGACAATCCTGCAGTGGCTTCTATTCACACAGTGGTCCTTTCAACAACTCCCCATGTCCCACATGATTATATTTACAGAAACTTGCAAAACACACCTTTCCTGGTGAATGGTCTCCCCGCTAGTGTCTCTGGGCAGACCATTCATCCAACTCCCTCCAGTTGCCACGGTGACCACAGATGCCTCATTGATGGGGTGGGGGGGCATTATCAGGGCAGGACAGTCTGAGGCACATGGCAACTTCACGAGTACCATCTGCACATAAATGTCTTGGAGACGAGAGCCATGCTTCTAGCATTGCAAGCACTTCAGGGCTTACTCCCTCCTGGGACAATTACAATTCAAATGGACAACATGCCAGTAGTGTGGTACATCAACAAGCAGGGCGGAACCAGGTCCTACCCCCTATGTCGAGAAGCACTCAGACTCTGGCAGTGGGCGATTTCCTCCCAGCGATTTCTGATTGCAACACACATCCCTGGGAAATCCAACGTCATAGCGAACAGGCTCAGCAGAGTTATTCTCATGCCTCACGAGTGGTCTCTGAATCAGGTATTTGCGGATATCATCTTCCGCAAATTGGGATAGCCTTGCTGCGATCTGTTTGCAACCCTCTTCAACACCAAATGCAGCAACTATTTCTCCCTTCTACTGCTTCCCAGTCATCCTCCCAGAGATGCTCTAGTCCACGATTGGCCTCAGGGACTTCTTTATGCCTTCCCATCCTTTTCTCTTATACCCAAACTCATACAGAAAGCGACTTTGTTGGGTTGCAAAATGATCCTCATTGCTCCTTACTGGCCTCGACAGATTTGGTTTCTGTTCCTGCACCGTTATCTCCTCAAGCAGCCCTGGATCCTGGATCCTATTCCAGACCTGCTGTTCTATCAATCAGGAGAGCTACATCTATCCCTCCAGACCCTCCAGATCACAGCTTGGTTGATCCAATTCCAACCCTAGCCAGGCTTCCCAGCATTTCCCCAGCTGTGCGTGATATTATTGTATCCTCTCACAAATCATGCTAGTAAATGGAAACGCTACTCTTATTGGCCAGAGGCTAGGAACATAGATCCCTTTTCAGCCCCAGTTCACGAGATCTTAGAATTCCTAACTGAGCTTTTTCACTCTGGGTCCGCTTCTGCCATGATCGGGGTTCAACTAGCAGCCATTTCTAATTATCATGTTGGCTTTGCTGATCTAAATATCATATCTCATAAGCTGTGTAAAGCCTTTCTTAGAGGGGCTACTCTCCTTAGGCTCCCAGTGAGAGATTCCCCCTCCTCCGTGGGTCCTTAATTTGGTATTAACCTCCTTGATTATGCCTCCTTTTGAACCTGTGGCTTCATGCTCCCTTAAGTTTCTGTCTTGGAAAACTCTTTTTCTGGTAGCTATTACTTCAGCCAAACGTGTATTGGAACTTCAAGCACTAAGCGTTCATTCTCCATACTTAGTTTTTCACAAGGATTGGGTAGCACTGAGAACTAATCCATCCTTCCTTCCTAAAGTATGCTCAGAAAATAATCTAAACCAATCCATAGACCTTCCAGTGTTCTTCCCTAACTACACCAACAAGGCAGAATACAAGTTATACCTTTTGGACGTGCATAGACAATTGCGTTTTTATCTGCACAGAACTAAGGATATAAGGAAGTCGGGTCAACTCTTCCTCTCCTATGCTAGGGGTAAACAAAGTCTCCCAGTTTCCAAAGTGACCCTGTCTAGGTGGTTGTCTCACATTATCACCTTCATTTATCAACTAAGAAACAAAGAACTGGCTGCCAAACCAAAAGGACATTCTACTAGGGCTTTAGCTACTTCTGTAGCCTTCTAATCTAGGTACCCATGGACTCTATTTATACCGCAGACACATGGGCAACTCCTCATACCTTTATTTCTCATTACAAGTTAGATATGATGTCTAGGAATAGAGCTAACTTTGGTTCCACTGTTCTGAAGAGTCTGTTCCAATGAGCCACCCAGGATCATAGGTGCTAGGGATGCTGTCCCAACAAGCAAGAAATGAAGATGAGATAGACAACTTAACATAAAGAAATTATGTACCTACCATAATGTTCCATGTTAGTTGTCTTCAACTTGCCTTCTTTCTTGCGTCCCCCCTCCATCCCCCTGTCCTATTGGACCGAGAGGAATTTAGATTTCACCAGCTGAGTATTTTCTGGTTTGATTCCTCTACTGATTTAAAGAGTATAACAGATATGCCCAACCTGTTAGTTTGGTCAGATTATTCTTGATATGTCTGGGGTTAGCTATTACAAATGAGATCTGGGTAGCTAGCGCTAGGCATCATGGGATAAGGGGTAGCCTCGAGCCAGTAAACAGCTCTCGAGCTATAGAAGATGGCCGAGTCAGAGCCGAGGGTCGGCTCCGATCCCAACAAGCAAGAAAGAAGGTAAGATGAAGACAACTAACACGAAACGTTATGGTAGGTACATAACTTCTTTTTATCTGTGGTACTATTGCAAGAATGGCCACATGGTGGTGACAACAAAATGGAAAAAACATTACGTCTAGTTACTTTCTGTAGTAGAAAGATGATGCCAGTGGAACTGGGCTACCACCCTTGCATGCAGCAGTTATTGGCCATTTACTGGGGTATCAAGCAAACTGAGTATTTGACTGTATTTTTAAGTATTATAGTGCAACACCACACCAAGCAGTAAAAGCTCTAGTAGATGCCTGGTGTCAAAGCCATGGCCTCAAGCTCAATACCAAAAAGTGCATTTTCATCCCCTTTGGTAAAAACTCTGTACCCATGAGCTACCACATAGGTGGTAGTCTACTTAACACTGAAAGTGTGATAAGAGACCTTGGGACACAGGTGGACAGTAGTCTCTTCTTTGATAATCACATTGCCAGAGTAGTTAGGAAATCCTTCTACATGGCACACCTCATCACAAAAGGTTTCTCATCCAGGAAAAAAGAGGCCATTGTTCCCTCTACTCATCACTCATTAGACCCATTATAGAGTACAATGACTCTTTTGGTATGTACCTCACAAGACATCTAGAACAACTGGAAAGGCCGCAGAAATACCTCACAAAGAGGATTACCGGCCTCAAACAGATGCCGTATGCAGACTGTCTCAACAAACCCCAGCTTTACTCCGTCGCATATCGCCTCCTCAGTGGCGATATCTGCCTAACATACAAAGCTATGTCAAACCCAGAGCTGTTGGACATGCTCCATTTAAAGAAATCCCAATCCCTCCGAGCTACACGCTCTAGGGACCTAAACCTTGTCACTACAATAAACAGAACATGCTGGGGGGATAGATTCCTGTCCCAGAGACTTCCCATACTCTGGAACAAACTACCTGTCTATATCAAACAAAGCTCCTCATTAGCACTCTTCAAGAAAAATCTTGCTGATTGGATAGGAAATTCACCCCGGGGATCACCTCTGTGGCTCTGCTCGACAGGGGCACAGGAAAATAATTTTCATGGGTGGCGAAAGCCAGGGTACCTTTTTGCCTAGGCTTATATAGGCCCTATGGCCAATAGCCTAGTACCTACCTATGAACCTATGAAATGAACAAAATCACAGATGGCATTAGTCAGGCAGTCTTTGGAAATGGATGGCATTGTTCGGAATGAAAACGGTCACAATTCAGACAGTGGACAAATATTATTTGTCAGATCACATGGGATATGAAGGAAAACAGCATAACTGCCTAGAAAAAAATAATGTCACCAGACTTGCAATTTCTGGCATCTGATTTTGACCACTTTAAACCATCTGTCTTTATAGATGAAGCATGGTATTGGGACAAAGGCAAATACTGGACAGGATTTGCTGTAGTTCTGGAAAATCCACAGATGGGTTCTCCTGAGCTAATCATGTTACCAGGTCATATGTCAGCTCAACAAGCTGAAATGGAGGCAGTACTGTACGTGCTAAGGTATTATAATCCTGTTAAGATTTTCTCTGACAGTGCTTATGGAGTAAATTCTTTAAGACTGCATATGGATACTTGGATAAGGCGAGGATTTGTAGGCAGTGTAGGCAAACCATTACACCATGCTGAAGTATTAAAAGACATACATAAAATCATAACAATGTCAAATCAACAAGGGAAGTACAGCATTTTAAAAGTAAAAGCACACCAAAAACCAACAAGTGAAACTTTCAGGTTAAATGCATTAGCTGACTCATTTGCAAAACAAGCAGCACAATGTGGGGAAAAACTTTCAGGGTATGCGTACATTAATACAGAAGTTAGTGCCCTAAAAGAGCTAGACCAACAATCAATTAAGGAAGATCTCATAAATATTCAAAGAAAGCAAGGTTTAAAAGAAGAAACAGACCAATGCATGACTGCAGAAGTACCGCTAAAGGAATATTATGTATATCCCACTACAAAAGGGTTATGGCTGCCTTATGTGCCATATCAGTTAGCATGCCAGTTGGTCAAATTAAATCAACAAATACTGGGACATGTAGGAGCTGATACGCTGTGGGAGGTTGTAAAAGAAAAATACTAGAACCCAAATTTAAAAAAGGTCTGTAGGCTGATTGTAGTAGAATGTAAAGCCATAGATGAAAAGCCAAAGCTGTATGAGGGTAAGGTGGTTCACACAGCCTATCTAGATCTCCCCAAGGCTTTTGACACCATCCCCCACTCTGGAATTATAGACAAACTCACAAAACTAGGTAAAAATCCCTATGTCACAAGATGGGTTGCCAACTGGCTCACTGACAGAACCCACATGTTGAAAGTAGCAGACTCTAAATCCAACTTCAGACCAGTGACAAGTGGAGTACCACAAGGTTCAGTCCTAGGTCCTCTCCTAATTGGTATCTACTTCTCTGAAGTACAGGCTAACACAGAAGGTCTTTGGCTAACAAAATTCGTAGATGACTGCAAACTAGGAGCCATAATCAAAACTCTTAATGATGTGGACATCCTACAAAAGGGCCTCACTGAGACGGATGCCTGGTGTCAAAGCCATGGCCTCAGGCTCAATGCCAAAAAGTGCATTGTCATCCCTTTTGGTAAAAACTCTGCACCCATGAACTACCACATAGGTGGTAGTCTATGTAACACTGAAAGTGTGATAAGAGACCTTGGGACACAGGTGGACAGTAGTCTCTCCTTTGATAATCACATCTCCACAGTAGTTAGGAAATTCTTCTATGTGGCACACTTCATCACAAAAGGTTTCTCATCCAGGAAAAAAGAGGTCATTGTTCCCCTCTACTCATCACTCATTAGACCCATTATAGAGTACAACGCCCCTTTTGGTATTTACCTCACAAGACATCTGCAACAACTGGAAAGGTCACAGAAATACCTTACAAAGAGGATTACCGGTCTCAAACAGATACCCTACGCAGACCGTCTCAAAAAACTCCAGCTTTACTCTGTCGCATATCGCCTACGCAGAGGCGATCTCTGCCTAACATACAATTCTATGTCAAACCCAGAGCTATTGGACATGTTCCACGTAAAGAAATCCCAATCCCTCAGAGCTGCACACTCTAGGGACGTAAGGGTGGGAGGTTGGCATAATGGTTAAGGTGCTTACCTTAGAAACACAAGGTGCAGGGTTTGATTCTGACATGGGGTAGTTGGCTAGGCTTAAAATGGCCTTTAAGGACAGTTAGCCTAGTACTAACCTATAAATCTATAAACCTTGTCACCACAATAAACAGAACATGTTGGAGGGATAGATTCCTGTCCCAGAGACCGTACCATTTGGCTAGGCTTATATAGGCCCTAGGGCCAATAGCTTATTACCTACCTATGAACCTATGAATGTCTAATCTGTTTGCAGGTAAATGCTAAAAGCAAAAAGCCTCAGTTACATTGGGTACAGCCAGCGAATGGGCCATGGTATGCAGTCCTGATAGATTATGCAGGTCCTTTGCCAACAACAAAGGGAGGTTACAGATACCTACTAGTAGTAGTGGACATATTTTCAAAATGGGTGGAAGCAATTCCTACCAAAACCATGACAGCAAAGGCAACAGCAGAAGCCTTATGGAAAAATATTTTCTGTCATTGGGGGTGGCCACGTGTCATAGAATCAGATAATGGTCTACAATTTGTCAGTAATCTCATTAAGCAAATTTGTAATTTGTTAGGCATACAGCAAAGATTTCATGTACCATACCATTCACAATTCAATGGCATAGTAGAGCACATTCATTGGATGTTAAAAGAATGTCTAAAAAAGGCATGCTTGGAAAAAGGCAATACTTGGGTACAGCATTTGCCTGGCATTTTAATGGGTTTCCGGGCAACACCAAATAGCAAAACAGGTATTTCACCATATGAAATAATGACAGGTCATAAAATGCCCATACAACTACCATTTGATCCGGATATATCTAATGAAAGGCCTATGTTAGAAATCAGTAAGCATCAGCAATGGTTACAAAAGCTTACAGAAAGATCTGATTACAATGCAAGAGAGCAAGCATTCCGCCTGTGGAAAAAGGAGCCAATTTTCCCACCAGAAGAAAACCTTCCCTACGGTACAAAAGTATTGGTAAAAATGTGTGGGATAACAACTGGCAAGGCCCTTTTGAAATAGTGGAATAAATTGGACCATTAGTGTATAAAATCAAAGGAAAAAAGAAAAACAAAACAATGTTGGTATATAAAGATCAGTTAAGAGTTATTAAAACTAATGAGCAATGTAAATCCGATTAAGTGTATTCTCTTATAGGCTTCCCACAGAGAAAACATAATGAAATTGACATGGTTTAAAGTGCATCCTTTTGGAAATCCAGTTTCGGATGACCACAGGCAAAATGATTCAGCAATGGAATTTGTATTTAAAGGATGTTTTTTTAATTGATAATAGCTATCATACTAACTGTTATTGTATTACTTAGTATTAAATTATACTTACAACCTGCTAATCAAACTGTAAAGTTACATGAGAGGGAGAGTAAAGAAATATGGAAAAATGAACAAGATTGGTCATCTTTTAACACTTTTTTGGCAAGACAATGTTGGTATGCAAAAAGTATGAATGTTTCTAATTGCTGGGTATGTAGTTTAATACCTAAAATAACAGGGGTTATGCCTCTAGTACCTAGTCCACTAAATTCTGTCAGTAGTTGGAGAGTATTGATAAATGAGACAGGAGACCATGTTGTAAATGTACAGTTACATAAAGCAAGAGTACAGATGTGAAGTTGTTCAATCTCGCCGTTTATTCTTACAGATGGGTTTGGAGCCGATCCTCGACTCCAACTCAGCCAACTACAAAGCTCGAGGTCTTCACTCAGCTCGAGGCCAAGGCCCTATCCCATGATGCACCTTGTGTTAACTCAAATCTAGTTTGCCGCTGCAACAGATCGGAGGACACTTCACAGTTCGGGACAGTAGACTTTTCTTCTTTCAGAAATTTTCTCTTAAAAGACTTTAAATTATAACTTATTAAGTTTCCTTTCCATTTAGAACCATTTATAGGATATGTAGAACTAGTTTGTTTGCTATTTTTCAAAGCCTTTCTATAGCTGCTTTGGCCATAGTTTTATTAGGCCTTTATTATCTCCCTTCCCATATTCTGACATGCCTTTAGATTTAAAACATTATAGGAGTGTTTTATTAGAAACTTTAGTAGTTAGATGTTAACTTAGAATTGTAGAGCCCATTTTAATTTACGGGCTAGTTGCTGTTTGAAAGTTTGCATCAGAATAGTTGTGTGTTTGTTGAACATAGTTTCTCTTTGAGATATTCATAATGGTAAGTTAAACAGGTTTTTTTTCTTGTGTGCATTTATATTTACAATAGACAGTTACTTATGGCTGACCAAGAAAAGGAAAAGCAACCCAGATCTGGGTTAAAAAAATGCTTAAAGTGGGGACAGAAAATGTCTGTGACTGATGGTCACGTTAACTGTGTTTACTGTTTGGGTGCTTTGCACTTACAGGAGAGCTGCTCCATCTGCCATTCTTTCAGTAACCGCATTCTGCAGGAAAGAAAGAGAACAAATGCACTCTATAAGCGCTTACACGAGTGCATGGATCGTGCTATCCCAAACAGAACCAAGACGCTATCTTCCAAAAAAGGAAGCCAATCTGGCGGTCCCCTGCCATAATCAAACTGTACAACAGAAGGAAGAAACTGTTGCAAAAGAGAGTAAAATCCCATGAGTGGAGGAGCTCCCTGGTCAGCCTCAGTAAGAAGATGAGATCCCTTATAAGATCCTCCAAAGCTAGCTACAAAAACAAAATCTCCACTAAATCCAAGGACAACCACAAAGCATTCTATAGCTATGTCAAGAATCTAGATGGCAACACCCAGATCTGCTCTGAGTTACAGCACAAAGGCACGAAAATTACAGAACCAACTGATATTGCCAACATCCTGGCAGATCAGTTCAGTGCTAACTTTACCCCCCCCCCCACCCCTAAAGGGCCCATATCTATACAGGAAGAATGCAGAGTCCCTGTAATCACAACTATGCAGGTAAAAGCTGCACTCTCTTTAAACCAAAAACACAGCATCCATGGGACCGGACAACATCCCAGGCTGCGTTTTACATGAACTTCAGAATGAACTGGCTCCCGACTTAAGCATCATTTTCAATAATAGCCTCACATCAGGCTTTGTGCCCACTGAATGGCGCACAGCAACAGTTAACCCACTCCACAAAGGGGGGGCCACCACTGATCCCGGGAACTATCAACCTATTAGCCTGACGAGCCTGGTCTGCAAGGCCGTGGAACGTATCATCATGGAACTCATAAACAAAGACATTGGTAACCTCCAAACTCTGGATCCCACCCAGTTTGGGTTTGTGAAAGGCAGATTATGCCTCCTAAACCTGATTGACTTCTTTGAGGCAGTCACCAAAGCCGTGGATGAGGGTAAGGTGGTTCACACAGCCTATCTTGAACTTGCCAAGGCTTCTGACACCATCCCGCATTCTGGAATTATAGCTAAACTCACTAAACTAGGTATAAATCCCTACATCACAAGATGGGTTGCCAAATGGCTCACTGACAGAACCCACACTGTAAAAGTTGCAGACTCCAAATCTGACCTCAAAACAGTGACAAGTGGAGTACCACAGGGTTCCATCTTGGGACCCCTCCTGTTTGGTATCTACTTCTCTGAAGTACAGGCTAACACAGAAGGCCTCTGGCTAACGAAGTTCGCAGATGACTGCAAACTAGGAGCCATAGTCAAGTCCCCAAATGAGACAGATGCCTGGTGTCAGAGCCATGTCCTCAAGCTCAATGCCAAAAAGTGCAGTGTCATCCCTTTTGGTAAAAACTCTGTACCCATGATCTACCACATAGGCAGCAATCTACTTAACACCGAATACGTGATAAGAGACCTTGGGACCCAGGTGGACAGTAGTCTCTCCTTTGATAGTCACATGGCCTCAAATAAATGCTGTACACTGACCACCTCAAAAAATTCCAGCTTTGCTCCATAGCACATCGCCTACTCTGAGGTGATCTCTGCCTAACATATAAAGCTATGTCAAACCCAGAGCTGTTGGACATGCTACACCTAAAGAAATCCCAATCCCACCGAGCTACACGCTCTAGGGACCTAAACCTTGTCACCACAATAAACAGGACATGCTGGAGGGATAGATTCCTGTCCCAGAGACTTCCTATACTCTGGAACAAGCTACCCATCTATGACAAGCAACGTTCTTCATTAGCACTCTTCAAGAAAAATCTTGATGAGTGGATGGGAAATAGGAAATGCACCCCGGGGATCACTTCTGTGTCGCTGCTGGACAGTGGCACAGGAAAATAACTTTCTTTGGTGGCATAAGCTATGGAACCTTGCTGGCTATGCTTACGTAGGCCTTTGGGCCGATAGCCTAGTACCTACCTATGAACCTAGGAATGTTGATTGACAAAGGCTTACTAAAATCCTCTTTTCAAAAAGCTTTGAGTGATCATGATAAAACATCAAAGTCTCCTAAATCTACTAAGTCATCAAAATCAACATCCTCAGAGCATAGAACTTTGGCTCTGACACCACCAAAAAAATTATCGACGTTGACCCCGCAGCCTTCGGAGCCGAGTGTCGTAACTTTTCAGAGCTGATCCCCAGTCCTGGAACCAGTCTCCGCGGGGTTGAACTCACCAATTTTGCAATCGATGGCATCATCGAACCATTCACCTTGGTCCTCGATAAGTCTGTCTAATTTGGATGTGGATCGTGTTGTGCAGAAGTTGTTACAGGTACCGGCATTTGCCAAATTATCGGTTCTGACCCAAGTGGCTTCGGAACTGACAGCTGTTCCCCAATCTACGTCTTTTCCTTCTCTGAGCCAAACTGGTCCTTCAGAGCTGGAGGAGTTGGCGCTGATGATTGTGGAGCCTTTGGAACCAACGTTGTTCCAGTGCCATCAGTGCCGACTACTCAGACTTCCTCGATGCCTATTGAGGGGTCTAGGAGCTGACACTCGCCGGTCGGGTCTGGGGAGGACAGTCGGACTGCTCTTTTGGCTTCGACTTTACCTTTTGGGGCTTTGGCATGGATGAGTTTGGCTCCTACCTCTGGACTGCTCACTGTTCCGGTGCTGAGGGAATCATCTGCTTCTTTGGACCCAGGGGTTCCTTCGTATCGGAGTAGGGGTGCCATTGATGCTATGAGGAGAGTAATGTCCCCCAGGGCATCCACAACTTCAGGGCCAACTACCTCCTCTCCTAAAGTGCCTGTGTCTACTTCTGCCTTACAGATCCCTTTAAAGTGTAGAGACCCAGAGCCTCAGGAAGCCCCACTGGGCAGACCCTGCTCTTCCGAGACCTCACCAGAAGCTCCCACTGATGAGGTTCTCAGGATGAGACTATGCAAGAGGAAGCATCTAGACTCCCTGCAGGAATCTGTCATTTCAGACACTGACTTGAATGAGTCAGAAGGGTCCCCACGGTCCCCCCTTAGAGGATATCTCATTTGCAGATATCTTGAAAATCCTAAAGCAGAGGGGTGGCTGGAAGCCCACCAACCCTACTGATGATGAGTCAGTCCTCCTGAAAGCTGTTGTGTCTCAGCCCTCCACCTCTTGGGTGTCTCCACCCTTTGCTAAGCTTATGGAGCTGGTCTCATGAAGGGCATGGGAGTCTCCAGACACCATGGAGCCTGTCCCTAGGAGGCCTAATAAATTTATTTCTTCTCCTCAAGATAAGACTTTTCTTTAAAGGAAACTTTACCAGGTGTGAACAGGAAGGACAGATTCTGTCTGCTGTTGGAGTCCATTTTTCCACCCCTACTAGACCCTACCCCAAAGGTCAAAAGGGAGGAAAGATGTGGTTTCAAAAAACCCAAGGAGCCTTTCAGGACACATGTGATGAACCCCCTTCCAGGGGCAGAGGAGGGGGTAATAATGGAAGACACCTCCCCTTGTAATAAAAAACCCAAGGAGCCTTTCAGGGCACATGTGGTGAACCCCCCTCCAGGGACAGAGGAGGGGGTAATAATGGAAGATGCCTCCCTCGTGGAAGAGGGGGTCTGCAGAATCAGGGTGACAGAGATCAGTTCTTTGGGAAGCCCTACCAGCACTCCTGAAAGGAGGCCCGACTGTCCAACTCTGGAGGCAGTCAGGGGTCGCTTATCTTTGTACCCAGACGCCTGGCTAAAAATAACAAATGACTACTGGGTACAAAGCATAATATCCAGAGGAAACTTTATTCCCTTTGCCACTCCACCTCCCTTGATAACAAAAATCCTAGACATTACTCCCAGTTACAGGGAACAAGCAACCACAGAGGTCCAAAGGTTACTAGAAAAAAGAGTCATCCAGCCGGTCCCGCAGACCAGATAGGATCCGGAACTTACTCAAGATTCTTTTTAGTTCCAAAAAAAACAGGGGGCTAGAGACCTAATTTGGACCTCAGCACACTAAACAGATCTGTCAAGAAGGAGAAGTTCCGGATGGTCACGCTACAGTCGATACTTCCCTTTTTACTGAAAGACAGTTGGATGTGATGATAGATCTCCAGGATGCGTATTACCACATAAAAATGGCCAGACCATCCAGGGATCATCTGTGCTTCTGACTAGGAGCCAATAACTACCAGTTTGGAGCCCTGCCCTTTGGTCTCACTACAGCCCCCAGAGTGTTCACCAAATGTATGGCAGTGGTCATGGCTCACCTGAGGTGTTTGGGATTCCAGGTGTTTCTGTACTTACACAATTGGCTCCTCACTGCCACCAGCAGGCATCAGCTTATATAAGCCAGGGACACCATGCTTATTCTTTGCAATCAACTGGGGATTACCATAAACTCAAAAAAATCTGTCTTGTCGCCATTGCAACATATCATTTTTATTGGAGCAGATTTGGACACCACCACCACTTTAAAACTTCCTTCAGAAAGGATTTCAGTACTTTGACAACAAATTCTGAACCTATTGAGAGACAAGGTACCAGCCTCAGATGTGCTAAAATTGTTGGGGATGATGGCGGTGCAACCATAGCGATTCCATTGGGTTGTATGCACATGCGGATTCTACAATGGCTCCTGTTCATGCAATGGTCCTATCAAGAACTCCCAATGTCACATCTGATCATTCTAACAAACTCCTGCAAAAAGGATCTTCGGTGGTGGTTGACCTATCTCCAAGTAATGATAGGTCATCCTTTTATCCTACCCTCACCATCAGCCACTGTGACCATGGACGCCTCCCTGATCGATCAGGTGGGGGGGCATTTTCAGGGAAGAGCAGCCCAAAGCACATGGACTGAACAAGAGACACATGTGCATATCAATGTCCTGGAGATGAGAGCGGTACTCTTGGCATTGCAGTACTTTCAGGACTCTCTCCCTCTGGAGACAATTGCAATTCAGATGGGCATGTCGGTGGTCTGGTACATAAACAAACAAGGAGGAACCAGGTCCTACACCCTTTGTCGAGAGGCCCTAAGAGTATGGTAGTGGGCTACCTCCACCCAGCATTTCTGATAGCAACACACATCCAATGTGATAGCAGACAAACTGAGTAGGGCAATTTTGTTGCCTCATGGGTGGTCCCTCAAAGAAGAAATAGCAGAAAGAATAATCCACAGATGGGGCCAGCCTTGCTGCGATCTCTTTGCATCCCCCATGAATACAAAACGCAGAAGCTATTTTGCCCAAATCCCCCCTCTAGGAGATGCCCCAAGGGATGCCCTCATACATGATTGGCCTCCAGGTTTCCTTTATACCTTCCCACCAATACCCCTGATACCCAAAGTATTACAGAAAGCCAGAGCCCTGGGAAGGACCATCATTCTTATAGCCCCTCCCCACTGGACTCTTCGGATTTGATTCCCCTTTCTTTGACCTCATCTATTGTAAGAGCCTTGGATTATAGACCCAGTTCCAGACCTTCTGGTGCACTCATCGGGGGCTCTTCATCTCCCTCTTCAGTCCCTGAAATGGACAGCTTGGCTGCTCCAATTCCCAACATAGCCAGGTTCCATAACTTCTTAACTGAAACACAACATATTTTAAAATCTTCTCATAAATCATCTACTAGGAAATTATACCTCAGCATCTGGAAGAGACTTTCTATATAGGCTTCTCAAAATAACATCGACCCTTACCTAGCCTTGATTTCCTCCATCCTAGAATTTTTGACTATGCTTTTCAACAAGGGAGTGACGGCAGCCACCATTCGTGTGCAGCTCACTGCAATCTCTAATTTTCATCTTGGTACTGAAGGCTTTAATGTAATGTCACACAAGCTATCCAAAGCCTTTCTCAGGGGAACTCTCCACCTTAGACCACCCGTCAAATCTACTTATACTCCTTGGAATATAAATTTTATGCTTTCACGCATCATTCTTCCACCGTTTGAGCCAGCTTCTTCATGCAAATTGAAATTTTTGTCTTGGAAGACTGTCTTTTTAGTAGCATTCACATCTGCCCAAAGAGTTTCAGAATTACAGGCCTTGTCTATTAAACCCCCGTATTTGATTTTTCATTCTGATAGAGTTTCACTATGAACAAATCCTTCATTCTTACCTAAAGTTTGTACTGAGGCTAACCTTAATCAAACCATAGAATTACCATTTTTCCCCCCAAACACACCAATAACTTGGAGTATATGCTGCACAAACTTGATGTTCACAGACAACTTCGATTTTACCTAGATAGAACCAAAGAATTTAGAAGATCTGAGCAACTTTTTGTTTCCTTTTCAGACTCCATAAAAGGCAGCCCTGTGGCAGAAACCACTCTGTCGAAATAGTTATCAGATTGCATCACCTTCACTTATTCAGCTGCCAGTATACCTATGCAACACAAAATAAAGGCTCATTAAACCAGAGCTGTTTCCACATCTTCAGCCTTTAATGCCAGGCTACCAATAGATAGTATTTGTGCAGTAGCCACTTGGTCAAAGCCTCATTCTTTTATCAATTATTACAAAGTCGATAGGGCCTCCAGGGACTGGGCTTCGTTTGGTTCCACTGTCCTGAGAAACATACTCCCATGAGCCACCCGAGAAAGATGGTGCTTGGGACGCTACCCATCTGTAAGAATGAACGGTGAGATAGAGCAACTTCACATAAGGAAGTTATGTACTCATCATAGCATTCCATGTGAGTTGTTCATCTCGCCTTCATTCTTACTGTCCACCATCCAACCCCCTCCAGGCTTTCTCGTGGACTGAGATTCATGTTTTTTCATGGTTTGATTGTCTTTCCTATGGTTTCCCTACCTAATAGAGGGATAGAATGGCATATGGTATTTTTAGAGGCAGCAAACAAGATCTGAGGTAACACAAGGTGCATCATGGGATAGGGACCTTGCCTCGAGCTGTCTGAAGACCTCAAGCATTGTAGTTGGCCGAGTCAGAGCCGAGGATCAGCTCCGAACCCATCTGTAAGAATGAAGGCGAGATGAACAACTCATGTAGAACATTATGGTGAGTACATAACTCCTTTTTATCTGCTATAGTACAGGAAATTACATGTTTTCAACAAAATGGAACTAACCCAGTGGGTAATAGTAATTGTATTCAAACAATTGAAATGATAAACTTTCATAACCACATACCAGTATATGGGGTATTTTTTCATGGTTTTCCTATTCTAATACCAGCTAAGGGTCAGTTAATATTAAGTGACACAGCGGTATTTCATTTTTCACAAAATTATAAAAATGAGTGTAAAACCAACATTACATTTTGGTGAAGTAAAACAGATACAAATTTTATGGTTACACATGATAAAACTCCTACTATGGGACAGGTACATGGCAGTCTAGCAGTCTAGTAAATAGCAGTGTTGCCCTGTCAGATGGGTTATTTTACATTTGTGGTAAATATCCTTATAAAAGGTTACCAAAGGGATGGGTTGACACCTGCAATATAGAGCTAGTAGTACCAGCAATGCATCATATAAAAGAGTTACCAAAGGGAAGTATTAGAAATGCAAAAAGGAAAAGAGAAATATTACCTGTAATTGAAAATCTAGTAGACACCTTAGATGCATCATGTATTTACCACCAAAATCTTGATTATTTAAAATTAAAAGATATGGATCTAGGAGATGATGTAATTTCTGGAGCAGGTATATTACCTTGGTATGGAGCAGCAAAAGCTATTTTGGAGTTAAGAAAACTATTTAAATTAGTTGAAGTATTGGCAAATGCCACTTTCAGTGCAGTCTCAGACATTACTGTCGAAATGACAGCCATACGTATGGTTTTACAAAATTGAATGGCATTAGATTACATACTGGCGTCCCAAGGGGGTACATGTGCTTTAATAGGAGAACAATGTTGTACCATTATTCCATATAAAACAGAGTCTCTAAAAACGCATTTAGAGGTCATTGCCAAAGTGTCACAACATACTAGAAAAACACTGGAATGATGATTGGAGTGAGTGGTTTAATAATCTATTTACAGGGTGGACAGGAAAAATTATCATATTTTTAATTGCTGTTATTGTTATTGTAGTGCTTGCTTGCATATTGCTTACATGTATTAAAGTTTGCTTAACAGGAGTTAATCAACAAGTTACTGTTTTCAATTGTCATAATAAAAATGCATTATCAAACAGTGATGATTTTTGTCTCCTTGGTTTAAAATAAAAAGGGGGAACTGTTAAGTGTGTTAAACAATAAAAGGTTAAAATCAATTCTTCTATAAAAATGCAAAATAAATGAGGCATACAATAAAGCTTGCTTAAATGTAGAAATAGAACTTAGCAATATGTAATGAGCATCCATACTCCAGTGTGACACAGCTCTGACTTTATCTATTAATAGACATGCTTTTTACAAACTCAGCAATACGTGATCATTTACAAAGTTGTTTGCTCAGAAGACATGTTCTCCCACAGTATCAAAAAAGATAAATTAACATGTTTTTTTCCTCAAAAATGTTTTTTCAGTACCAGCAGCAGAACAGTTTGACGTATTCTTACAGATGTTTCCTTACAGACTTCTGTCAATGGACATGTTTTTATAGTACGTTTTCCTCAAGATATTTTCTAAAAGACATGTTTGTCACAATATTACGAAAAGCTTGATGTAATTCCTCACAGATAAATGGACATGGCTTTTTATAGAATCAACAGAAAACAATTATAAAAGGCAAATATTGCATGATTAAATGGTTTCACAAAGGACAATAGAAAAGTCTAAAAACAGACATTACGTGATTTCCCACAAAAGCCAAAAAAGGAGTGCATGACTAAAAGGGTATATAAAATTTTATACTAAACTGTGTTAGAGGTATTTGGTAGGAACACACTTGTTCTGAGGTATTGTATTGGAGAAACAGTTATAATCGTCCTTTACCTATCAAGAGTAAAGTATTGGTACAGTTATACTACAAACTACAGAAGAGTATGTGTCATTTGTTATAAAAATAAGTTATTTATTTGTAACTGGGCTTACAGTGAAATAGTATTGTGCTGCAAAATATATTTCTTTATCAGTGTGCAATTTGGAAGGCTTGGTGCTTTAAACAGACTACAGATGCAAGCTTGCAAAACTGTTGTGTCTCTGCTTCAGCAGTAAACAGCCAGCAAGACTTTGTGTCCTAAGAAGACTTTGGTTCCAGTCCAGTCCAGCAAGCATAGTAGCTGCACCTAGATAAATTAACATTTTCATCCTATGTGAGATTTACCTGTCCCTCCAAGCCATTCTGCTGATGTTACAGAAGAGGTTTAAATCCCTATATTGACTATTTCTGATGGCATTTGACGTGCTGATGTAAAGTAAATCCATCAGTAATGGGTCTAAAATATGTTAAAATATTAAAATATGTTTTAATACTTCACACATCTTTATTTCACATTCTTCAGATTTTTTTCCTGAGCTTTGTATCTGTTTTACTGCAACCAAATCCCCTCTGTCTTTAGGGAGAATAAGTTTATCCTATGAAACACAAGCTGTACTCCTACCCCATATAAAATCTCTCATCAAATTCTTAAACCAGCTTCAAAACTGTTGATGGGACATTGGCAAGAAAGGACTGGAAGACATATAACAACATAGGGAGTATAGAAAATACAAAGACTGATCTCTGTCATTTATTCTAGCCCTGCTATTTTCAGTTTTTGAAAATCATTCTGTAGTCTTTTCTTTAACTTCTGGTAGATCTTAGAAACTCAATCCCCTACTGTACCTCACAACCATCTGTCAAATACTTTGTCTAAGGGTCGTGACACTAGCAAGAGATGCAAGGTTATAATTAATGGAGACAGTTCATGTCTTTGTTGTATTCATTGTATAACAAAAGAAGATCCCAAGTACATATCCTGCTCAGTTTTAGTCATATAAGTCATATAAGTCAATATATGATTCGCAGACAATGACATTTTCACTTCTTCTTTTATCATGTATATCCATGAAAACAAAACAGAAAACAAAACAGATTATCTAATCCTCTCAACCAGATGTTCAAAATGTTGCACAAACCTGCCCTATATATTCCCATAAGTAAGTCAATGAACTCCTGTGTAAATCAAAAAGCCAATAGGACATTCATCATATAACTCCACTCAGCTTTGTTGAATACCTTCTAAGCATCTAAACTGACAACCACCCATATATATATATATATATATATATATATATATATATATATATATATGTATATGTATATTTATAGATCAATAGATAGATATTTTTACTTCACCCACAAGACTTTGCCTGATGGCTCTTGTACCTTCACCCAGTTGGCCCATTCATTTGGAAAAACAGGAGCTATGTATTCCTGGGCTAGGTGAGAGCACTACAGCTCATCTGTTCCTGCCAGGGAACCCCAATCATCCCTCATGGTGAGAGGTGGGTGGTAGTTAGTGGGCTAGCTTGCTCATTCGGGGGAAACCTATCCTCTCTCTTTGGGAGCAACCTTCCCATTGGTGAAACCTCTAAATCCACAATTGCTGCCTTCTGAGGGGAAGTGAGTCTCTACTTGGCAGTTTCTCCTCTGCTGCATAATACAAATTCTCTACAGTAGCATGGGTTTGGCTATCTCAGAACTCCAATAGGTGAACACCTGGTGCTGCCACTGGGTATCACTCATATAGTGAGGCAGAACAATACTCCTGCCCTCCAGGATGGGTGAGGTGTCAACAGCTACTCACTCACTTCATCCCTGGCCAGCTCATGTAGACACCAGAGCCGCTCAAGAACTTTGGTTTGCTAGAGGTGTAGTCAAGCCTCTATCCCTTTATGCCATGAAGTTGGCTTATAAAACAATCATCATGGGTGACACAAACAACTGGCAACATATGATCTCCACTCCCCAAACAAATAACATACACCTTAATGGCTTCACACAGCTTATCACCAGTCCTACAAGAATTCAAAATAACAACCAACCAGGTATGAGATTGGATCCTTGTAAATGATCCTCTCAAATACTCCAACTCAAATATTTTGTCAAATGAAATGTGACCATTCACCAGCTTATACCTATAGAACCCTTCCTCATGAGTCAAAACCCCAAACCTATAAAACATCCAGAAACTTAACCAGATTTAATCAACTATTTAATAGCATCCTAAAAGCCAAAAATTGGACCCCACTTAAAAAAAAAAATTACTACTAGATGATGCCTTATCTCACCTCAATAAGATTTTCTTAGATACCCTTAACTCTCTAGCTCCACCACGAACCAAAAGAATAAAAATTAACCATCCACTAAAGAAATACTACTAATCAGAGACTGAGCCTGGAAGATTGGCAAAGGGACAGAAGCATGAGTAACCAAATAAAATATAAGCAGTTATGTAACAAGGCAAAAAATAAATAGTAATTATCGACAAAAAACCCTATTTCTCTCATCAGATAACCTCCCAAAGCAATAACCCTAAAAAATTCTGGAAATCTGTTTCAGCTCTCCTTACTCCCGGTACAATGCAAATCCATCACTAGTCCCTAATCTAGAACCAACTCAGATAGCTAACATGTTTAACTCCCACTTCATTGAAAGTATATAAAAACTTGTAAACTTTTCTACACCTAATGATAACGCCAATCACACCGTAAACTTAACCAAAACAATCTCTGAGAGCACACACCCCACAAAAACATCCCTCCTCCTCTCCATCACAACTGTACAGATAGAACTACATTAGCCACTTTCTCTCTACAATCCATATCAACCTTTCTTATACCCAAACTTCTCACTAAACTAAAACCTTGTTCTCTCTCTCTCTCTCTCTCTCTCTCTCTAACTCTCTAACAATCTCCCATCTGAATACCTAAAGCTCACTGCAGACACTATAGCCTACGCAGTTAATATTCTTATCAATAGGTCTCTCTCTGAAGATAATATTGCTAACCTCTAGAAAAGATCCGTCATCATTCCTTTACATAAAGGCAGAAAAAACAGTGATTTATCCAACTACTGACCCATCTCTATCCTATCCCCTCTTTCTAAAGTACTTCAAAAGTGTATACACTTACAACTGATGACATTTATTTTAAATAACATTCTCCTTTCTCCCACCCAACATGGTTTTTGGCCTGCTCACAGCACCACCACAGCATTACTATCCTTCTCTGATACTGTGAATAAAGCTATGGACACAGGTCTGTTTACCTCAGTAATCCTACTTGACCTATCAAAGGCCTTTGATACAGTGTCACATCAGAAGCTTTTTCAACAACTATCTACACTAGGATGCTCTCAAACCACACAAAAATGGTTCTTCAATTACCTAACCAACAGGCACAACATGTGTCAGGTGGCAAACTAGTCTCTCTGTATACCAGGGAAATTGTACCGGAGTCCCACAGAGATCCATTCTTGGACCCCTGCTCTTTAATGTTTTCATTAACAACTTTCATGCCGCCTCCCTCCAAAGCACACTCATTCAATATGCTGACAATTCCACTGTCAGATGGGTTATTTTACATTTGTGGTAAATATCCTTATAAAAGGTTACCAAAGGGATGGGTTGACACCTGCAATATAGAGCTAGTAGTACCAGCAATGCATCATATAAAAGAGTTACCAAAGGGAAGTATTAGAAATGCAAAAGGAAAAGAGAAATATTACCTGTAATTGAAAATCTAGTAGACACCTTAGATACATCATGTATTTACCACCAAAATCTTGATTATTTAAAATTAAAAGATATGGATCTAGGAGATGATGTAATTTCTGGAGCAGGTATATTACCTTGGTATGGAGCAGCAAAAGCTATTTTGGAGTTAAGAAAACTATTTAAATTAGTTGAAGTATTGGCAAATGCCACTTTCAGTGCAGTCTCAGACATTACTGTCGAAATGACAGCCATCGTATGGTTTTACAAAATTGAATGGCATTAGATTACATACTGGCGAAGGGGTACATGTGCTTTAATAGGAGAACAATGTTGTACCATTATTCCATATAAAACAGAGTCTCTAAAGCATTTAGAGGTCATTGCCAAAGTGTCACAACATACTAGAAAAACACTGGAATGATGATTGGAGTGAGTGGTTTAATAATCTATTTACAGGGTGGACAGGAAAAATTATCATATTTTTAATTGCTGTTATTGTTATTGTAGTGCTTGCTTGCATATTGCTTACATGTATTAAAGTTTGCTTAACAGGAGTTAATCAACAAGTTACTGTTTTCAATTGTCATAATAAAATGCATTATCAAACAGTGATGATTTTTGTCTCCTTGGTTTAAAATAAAAGGGGAACTGTTAAGTGTGTTAAACAATAAAAGGTTAAAATCAATTCTTCTATAAAAATGCAAAATAAATGAGGCATACAATAAAGCTTGCTTAAATGTAGAAATAGAACTTAGCAATATGTAATGAGCATCCATACTCCAGTGTGACACAGCTCTGACTTTATCTATTAATAGACATGCTTTTTACAAACTCAGCAATACGTGATCATTTACAAAGTTGTTTGCTCAGAAGACATGTTCTCCCACAGTATCAAAAAAGATAAATTAACATGTTTTTTTCCTCAAAAATGTTTTTTCAGTACCAGCAGCAGAACAGTTTGACGTATTCTTACAGATGTTTCCTTACAGACTTCTGTCAATGGACATGTTTTTATAGGGCGTTTTCCTCAAGATATTTTCTAAAAGACATGTTTGTCACAATATTAAAAAGCTTGATGTAGTTCCTCACAGATAAATGGACATGGCTTTTTATAGAATCAACAGAAAACAATTATAAAAGGCAAATATTGCATGATTAAATGGTTTCACAAAGGACAATAGAAAAGTCTAAAAACAGACATTACGTGATTTCCCACAAAAGCCAAAAAAGGAGTGCATGACTAAAAGGGTATATAAAATTTTATACTAAACTGTGTTAGAGGTATTTGGTAGGAACACACTTGTTCTGAGGTATTGTATTGGAGAAACAGTTATAATCGTCCTTTACCTATCAAGAGTAAAGTATTGGTACAGTTATACTACAAACTACAGAAGAGTATGTGTCATTTGTTATAAAAATAAGTTATTTATTTGTAACTGTGCTTACAGTGAAATAGTATTGTGCTGCAAAATATATTTCTTTATCAGTGTGCAATTTGGAAGGCTTGGTGCTTTAAACAGACTACAGATGCAATCTTGCAAAACTGTTGTGTCTCTGCTTCAGCAGTAAACAGCCAGCAAGACTTTGTGTCCTAAGAAGACTTTGGTTCCAGTCCAGTCCAGCAAGCATAGTAGCTGCACCTAGATAAATTAACATTTTCATCCTATGTGAGATTTACCTCTCCCTCCAAGCCATTCTGTTGATGTTACAGAAGAGGTTTAAATCCCTATATTGACTATTTCTGATGGCATTTGACGTGCTGATGTAAAGTAAATCCATCAGTAATGGGTCTAAAATATGTTAAAATATTAAAATATGTTTTAATACTTCACACATCTTTATTTCACATTCTTCAGATTTTTTTCCTGAGCTTTGTATCTGTTTTACTGCAACCAAATCCCCTCTGTCTTTAGGGAGAATAAGTTTATCCTATGAAACACAAGCTGTACTCCTACCCCATATAAAATCTCTCATCAAATTCTTAAACCAGCTTCAAAACTGTTGATGGGACATTGGCAAGAAAGGACTGGAAGACATATAACAACATAGGGAGTATAGAAAATACAAAGACTGATCTCTGTCATTTATTCTAGCCCTGCTATTTTCAGTTTTTGAAAATCATTCTGTAGTCTTTTCTTTAACTTCTGGTAGATCTTAGAAACTCAATCCCCTACTGTACCTCACAACCATCTGTCAAATACTTTGTCTAAGGGTCACATCATATATTACCTTCTTACTGAGCCCTCGGCCCTCTCATTTCCCTAACATCTTTACTACTTCTGCTTTCTTCTGCTCTCACTAACACCATATACTTAAATAGTCTACATACTCTATCCCTCGACTTCTCTGCCTGCAAATTTCCACACAAAACAAACTGATTATTTCCCAACGAATACAGTATAATGTAATACAAGCTAATTGTAAAATACTGCATAATGCACCACAAGCTGAATTTTACTTGCATGTTAAAACTCTTGTTAATCAATAGATTTGACTTTTCTTTGCTGAGGAATATTGTTAAAGAATATATGTATGTGTTTGTCTGTATCATTCCTGGACACACATGACAATGTATTTGTAACCTCTTATTGTCTCTATATGTTTGCCTATACGTGTACTTTTGGAGATTTTCTGCCCAGGGCTCTGCTGAAAATGGGTTCGTGACCCAGGCTGACTTTCCTGGTCACCAAATGTCAGTCAATCAATAAATAAATAAATTGTGGCTTAACACAGATGTACTGTACGTCTATATGAAGAAGGCTAACTTGAGGCTTTACCTTCCTTGAGTATAAAAGCCACTATTACTCATTTCTTGGAAGGAAGTAGATACTTGCTCTTCATGAGAAAATTCAGTAATTTAACCAAATATAAAACAATTTGATTATTGTTTACTTTCCATACTTCAGCTGATGTGCTATCACTTCCTAGAATTTTACAAATCTGTCTCTTTATTGTTTCTGCCACATCCTCATTAGTTACAACACTAGCTGCCATATCAACCCACTCTGTAGTAAACCTTAGCAATACCCACAAATATTCATTTAATTTCATCTTATTTTACCAATAATGTCTGTGCTGAATATAATATACTATAATAATCTCAAAACATCTCTGCTGTAACCACAAGATCCTTACATATAATATTATCACACTAATGCAGACCCACTATAAGTCTTGAGGAGCTAGCAATGTCACAATCTCATAGACATGGGGATACAACTGGTAGCTGTATCACTTTCCTCCTCAGCTCACTTTCCCAATCTTAGAATCTGTTTTGAAACTCCAATAATTTAACCTATTTAAATTTTAGAGCATCTGGGACTTTTTTTCATAAGCTTTATCCTCTTGCTTCACTTCACCTTAACATTTATATCATTCCATTACTGAGAAAGGTTCATCTATTTGTAATCATGCACTTAGTACCACACAGTCTTTGCAGCACTCAACAAAAAAATCCTGTTTACAGATTTGACAGGAAAGCACTAATACGTCTGTAGACTGGGCCCCTCCAACTGCCAAGAAAATGCTCCAAAAGCAGATGATGAGAAATCAAAGATGGATGGGTCTTCACCATTTAACCAAAAATGTACTTTAATTTCTAATAAAACTGTTATCTATACAAGATCTACTGACTTCCTGGCATAAAAATTTAAACATCAGTGAGATCCATGAAATTAGTGCAAACTTTGATATATATTTAAAGTCATAGGTTGAGGTCCACCTTTTTCTTCCTTGACACGAATAAATCTATTTCTGTCTTCCATATATATTGTCTGACCTTCCATAAACATCATCATCTCCTTATCTTTGACTGAAACTCTTTTTTGAGGTACTTGGCAGAAAATAAACACTATAAACTGATATACTTGTTGCCATTCTATAACCCTTAATTTCTGTGTAGCATCCTTAGTCATCTGTTAAAACATCTACCACAACTAAAGGACAACACTGAGCACCTAGAAACATTCCTCTTTTACATATAACTCCATGGAAAACTAAGGCACATCTTATTTATTTGTTTGACATTTATTGACCGGGATAGTCTGATTGGGTCAAAGCCGTTTTTCAGTGGTGGCCCGGGGAGAAAAGCTCCAACATACAATTATATAAGAATACATGTTACAGTAAATGTGAAATGCAATGAGATTGTCTACAAATGCATTTACAATAACGAAGGCAAGTGAGACTTACAATTATAGTTAAAACAGATAGTTAGTATAGTGACACACATTTGAGGGGTAGTAGACAGTGGACAGATCAGCCAGTTAGTAATAGTAATCTGTAGGAGGTAGTGTTAGAAGAAATAGGTTCTGAGACAGTACAGTAGAAGTCCAGAACTGATAAGTGATGTATCTTGTAAAGAGTCAGGAAATTGTCATAGCAGAAAAGTAGGAGGTTGGAGAAATATAACATGGAGTAAAAGGAAGGATATGGGTATTAGGAAGACAAATAGGAAATAAGGGAGAGGAGTAGAAGACACGATTAGGACAGGATTCAGGGAAGTAAATTACAGGGACATGTCCAGATGTGGTTTAGGTATTGTTTGAGTGATTTTTTAAAATTTTTAGCTCTAGGCTGTATTTCTTAGGGTCAGGGGAAGCTTGTTCCAGAGGATGGCGGGTGAATAACTGTATAGATTCTGCCCAAAAACCTGTGACTAATTCCTCATGCTTCTTTTGAGCCAAATTAAATTCTTGTCACAAATCAAAATAGACAAAAAAATGTCACTATTGGAGCTCCACAATTCTCTGTCCTTTGTCCCTTCCTATTTGGTATATATTTCTGTGACATGAAAACAGTATCAAGGGGTTATGGCTAACCAAGTTTGCTGATTATTGCAAAATGGGAGTGGTTTTCAAATCCATTTCTGATACTCAAAGTCTCCAGCAAGAGCTGGAACAAACAAATACTTGGTAAATTAATCAAAGGCTTACCTTCAACACCAAGAAATGTAGTATAGTTTCCTTTAGTAAAACTAGCATTACTGCTTGGTATGTTAGTCATGGGCTTCTGCTCATCATCAAGAAATGCAGTATGGTTTCCTCTGGTAAATCTAGCATCACTATTGCTTATCATACATACAGCATTGCACTTAAATTTGAAATGCTCATCAGGGACTTTGGTAGATATGGTGACAACAGACTCTCCCTTGATAATCACTCAGTGGTGGTTAGACAATCCTTCTGCTCAGGGTCCAGAAAAGTAATAGTTCCACTTTATTCATTGCTTATTAGGCACATACCTCTTCAAGCACGTAATGTTTCCTAACCAAAAAGATCTCAAGTCTCACTACCCTTAGTTATTGTAATAGACTAAAAACTCTGTCCCTTTACTCAATGTCATACAGACTCCTAAGGGATGATCTCTGCTTAGCTTATTGTGCCATGAATATCCCAGCACTCTTTGAACTCCTTTACCTAAATAGAACAAAAGGTGCAGTAAATACCCATTCTAGAGACCTAAAATTGCACCATCGCATCAGTACTACCGGATGGCATGACCGATACCCAACCCAATGTATCCTCCATTTCTGGATAGGTTGCCCTTGCCTATCAAACAGAGTGCTACCCTAGCAAACTTTCAAACCAATCTGAATGACTGCTTGATAAATCACAAATTTTTACTTAAGGATACACTTAGAGTGGAGCATTGGAAATCTCTCACCTTTATTGGGTGATGTGGGTGAGTTTTCTGGTGATCTCCTTTTGCCAGAAGCTTAATAAGAACCTATGAAATGTACTGTCCAGTTTTTTAGTTTCTGGAAATATTTATTTTAATGGAGCTGGTCAATCTATAAATATTCTATGTAATAATACTCATCTTGCATCCAAAAGGACTCTTCAACTATGTTGCTCAGTGTGTAAGCATTCAGTGCCATTGGCTACATCCTAAGAAAAAAATGTTTCTGTGTAATCAGAAAAAAAACATGTGAATAGAGTAAGTTAATGTAACAACTTTAAAATCATAAAACAGTAAATAAAAATAAATGGTCCAACAGTCCAGCAACATTAAACGTATTAAAACACACCTTTTGAACCTAACAAAATATGATCAGTTCAGTGATATTCTTACCCAGTCAAGCAGACACCTGCATAGTTATACTTCAATGCTGAAATTTGCCAGATATCAAGCATGTCTGCCATTAAGGAGTTTCATTTGTCTTATTAACCCCCTGCCCAGTCACCTCACAGTAACAATATAAGGTATGACAGTGCTATTTCTGCAATTAAACAAACTAGCCAGGATCTGAGAGTAGAACTTTGGCCAGATGGTGTAATCCCATAGTGCCTCTGCCTTCTGCTCTATTTCTTTTCTCCTTCCCTCCTTCATTTCTTTCTTTCTCTTGGTGAGAACTGGAGAGGGAGGAAGAAACAGTGCATTATGGGATACAGAAGAGTTGAGCATCCTGGGATAGGTTAATTTGCTGAGCAGTCTTAATAGTCTGAACACCTTTTGTGCAAATTCTTTTGGTTCTTGCAACAAGAGCTGTACTCACAGATACAGCATTAGTGTAGATACACAACACGTCCATCTTTCTTTTTATAGGAGAGGCTTGTTAAAGCAAAAGAGCAAGCAGCAGGAAATGAAGAAGAAGAGGAAGGGGAAGAGGAGGAAGAAGAAGATGGTTCTTCTGATGCTGCTGAAGTGCTGGAATCTGTGAAAGAAAACATGGAACAGAATGGAGGTAAAATATTGCAAATTAAATTTATGTATTTCAGACAATAATGTTTGGAATTCCATTTAATGGATACTTCTGTTTAAAAATGATGCATTAGAGATGATAACAGCAGTAGCTTCCCAACGGTCATGAAGTTAATTTAACCTGTATGTATTTCTCATCTAAATAGTGAAATTGTTATATAGTAAAATCCTCAAAAAATGAAATATATGGAAAAGGAATTTAAAGAGGATGCATGAACAACTACAAGACTATCAGTTGTACAGCATGAATATCAGATCCAAGTAGTGTGACTGTTTTTGACATTCTTGTCTTCCAAGGTTGCAAGGTTTATAATTCAAGAGTAATTTAGTAGCATGCCCATGAGAATGTAGACAGAGGATCATTTATAGGACAATTTTTTTCTGAGCTTTGTTTTACTGGCTAAACATTGGACTACCTGTAGAGAGAAAAGTAAAGTAGTGATGTGTGTTAGGCTATATATATATATATATATATATATATATATATATATATATATATGTCTCCTTCACATCACCTAAATCTCATTTGACTGACTTTCATTTGACTGAAACCAAATCACCTAATTTTCAAAATACTGAAAACTCATTTGACTGAATCTCGTTTTACGGAAAGCTTACAATGCTAATTTCAAAAGATTAAATTTTAAACCATAGACATACACACTTACAACACTAATGACTACCTCTTTCCAGAATTTAAAAACTACTTACTTACCCTCTTAACAGAAACCAGACAATATAAAGCCAAACTAGGTGGGGGCTACACCCCCCCAACTATATATATTAACTCCAGGATCGCACTACAGTGAGGAAAAGGGCATATACCTTTTTCTTGCCTTAGAGTACTCTACACGCTGCTACTACTGCTGGGAATGCACAGCACATCTGCCATATTACTTTAGATACTTCCCATAAAAATGTAAAGAGACATACCCACATTTAGAAACACTACAACACTACTTTCTACATGACTGTCGGTATTCTGTCAGTCAGCACTGTAAGTTACACAAATTCTTTTTATCACAAACAAGTCACAGGTGAAGGGAAACCCACATCATGTTTATGGCTTACAATTCAGTGAAATGAGATTCAGTCAAATGAGTTTTCTGTATTTTGAAAATTAGGTGATTTGGTCTCAGACATATGAAATTCAGTCCAACGAGATTTAGGTGATGTGAAGTAGACCCATATATATTATATATATTATATATACCTGTTTTGTGTGTGTGTCTGTGTGTGCATATATACATAAATATAAATATATATATATATATATATATATATATGTGTGTGTGTGTGTGTGTGTGTGTGTGTGTGTGTGTGTGTGTGTGTGTATCTTTATGTCGATATCTATATATATATATATATATATATATATATATATATATATATGTATATCTGTAATTATATATATATTTGTCTATATATATATATATATATATATATATATATATATATATATTTGTAAATGTATCTATGGATCTAATAAATTAGTTTGACAGACCTAAATGTTGATGTTAGTAATGTAGACAGCAAACCTACAATGCAAACGTCAACATGCTAAAATACATGCACCAAGCAATAACCTTGGCACACACAACATTAAAACAAAAAAAAAAAAGAGAGCGAGAAAATAAAAGAGAAAAAACATTTTTTGCAAGAGTCAAACACCCACAACCTCCCTGCTAAATTATTATATTAATTGCAAAATCGCACAATATAGGAGAAAGGATGTATTCCCCAACTCTGGGCATTGTGGGATGTCACAAACCTGTTGGCTGTTTTGTTGATGAAATTGTATCGACTAAACACATATCCGCTTAAAGCAAATTTGATCAAATTTGGTTCTGTCTCACACACCCACACACACACACACACACACACACACACACACACACACACACACACACGTATATATAGTCAATCCAAGCTTAGCCAGGCTCTAAGGATATTAACTTCTCCTTACTCAGCTGTTTGTATAATATGCTTATAACCTTCCATGGAACCTAAAGACAAGAGGACATTAGTTAGGTCGATAATCTAGCACAAATGTTTCTACCATACAAAGGCCTAAAACCCTGTGCCAGTTAGTATCTAAATGCACTGCACTGCGTTAGAGGAAATGCAATCTTTTCTGTGGCTACAAAGTAGAGAACTCTTGTAAGCTTTTATAAGGTTGACAGATGGAAGACTGCACTTCATTTATAAAACATTATTTGGTGAATATCCATGCCAGGCTATTTGACTGGTTTTGCACAGTAAAAACATATCTCCAGACTAATAATTCTGCTTGCCTCCATGATGGTAATACCATGAATCTGCAGAGGGTAATTTCTGTGGAAGATGCAGGTGCATTAAAATAAATATTACTCACCTGCTGTAATCTTCCTTCTGTACTGCATATATTTCACAAAAGTGCAAAGTTTTCTGATCCTCTTTTTAGAACAGTGGATACCTCTCTGCCTTAATGTATTTTTCTGGTGTGAAGCAAATGTTGGGACATTATGAGAGCCATAAAAATCCTATGGCTTGCAAATAGAATACTGTGTATAGAACATGTGGTCTCAACACTTTAAATGATTTGGCAACATTAATAAATACAAACTTCAAGGAAGCAACACCAATGGCAGAAAAGTTTGCATTACACAGTAGTTGGAATCGGATGCTTCTGCAAATATAGCTAGTATGATGGAAGAGTGCAGAGTCGACTTTAAGTGAAAAATTTTTAAATACAAGAGAATGTTTACTCTTATTGATGTAATTATTTTAAGTTAACATTTCTACTAGTCAAAGTGCTACAATGCTTAAAATACAGTAGCCATTTGAGATACCAAGACTTCTTAGTGTGAGTCCCAGAATTGCGAAAATTAATGAAAATGCAGGCTTACATATTCTAAGTCCAAGACTGCTATTTCTCAGACTACTCCCTTTTTTCCCAGGTATGTTAATCTTGGAGTTGGTACATGAAATTATGTGGGCATCAAGGGTGCAGGGGTGGTTGGACCCTGCAAAAAAAAAAACTTTAGTAGAAAACAACAATATTCAACATTTGCTGTTCTCCTGTATTTTTTATATATATTTTTTAATAATTCTAGGGTTCACACTTAAATCAGTCTCAGAATTACAAAAGGGAGCCTTAAAAGACTTATTCTAATAACTCTCCATATTAACTGTAATTTGTAGTACAAGCAAACATTTGATTCAGTAGCATGTATTTTAAACTTTATATTCCATACATTCTTCATTATAAAGCTTGTCTATATTTATTTGAGTTTTATTAGTTTTTTCATGTACTTGACTTTATTAGAGCAAGTCTATCAATATTTATAACAGTATGAACTCTTAAGCAAACAAAAGCAATATAAACCAGACAAACTTTTTCATACTAAAGTCCTAGAAAATGCAAACTACAAATCTCAGCAGTAGCCTTCTACACTGAGATATCTTTACTTCGTATTCTTCACAGAGATTTAATGATTTATGTAACTAGTTACTTTAACATCAGCCTTGCCCCAGGATCCCACCTCTTTCCTCTCATCCACTGCCACTAGTTGGGTCGTGTACCCTCTGTCAAAGCATTACACCAAATATAGTAGCAGTTTTCTTCTTCCTTCTTTGCTTCCCTGTCTGTTTCAGGGGCATTCTACCAGCTCCCTAACTGTGTGCATATCTGGGAGAACCTTAGTTATACTGGCAGTTCCCTTTAAATGTCCTTGCCACAACAGTTCATAAGTTTATTTGAATAAACCTTTCTTTTCTCCTTTTTCTGAACAAATAAGTATTGGAATGTGTGCACCATATACATTCTCTAAACATTCAGCCAGAATGCACATCACATCAGCATTACCAGCTTGATGTTTTAACTTCCAATAAACATACTTTACCCTCTTCAAGGTGTATTGCATATAGTGATAAATAAACACATAAGCAAAAATGCACAATCATGGTATGTATTATGAATCTCAGTTAGCAGATCAGCAACATAATTATAATACTAATCGAAAAGACACTATGAAACTTCACACATTTTAACAGCAATACACCTTATTTGACCTTGGTTTCTTATTTTACTATAAGCATTAACAAATTCATAGTAGTCGCAGATAATTGGCACATTTTAACAGTAGTGGACTGTATAAAAATTGACTTCAGGAGTTAATATAAACATTTGTATACCCTTTTGAGGTCTGCATCATAAATATCACATGACATTTACTAGTTGTTACATCAACATTATAATGAAATATAACATGCAACGTATTTGACATTCACTTTAGACACTTATTAAACATCTATAATGTTTGAATAGTTCATTGACCATAGCAAGATTTTTATCCACAATATTGATGAGTACTACCAATTTCCACAGTCACACATTCAAACACCTCCATAAGTGTGAAGGGGTGTATAGGCTGCAAAAAAAAAAAAAAAAAAAAAAAAAAAAGAATATGTCACAGTCCAGACATTTCAGTATGCCATTCTGAATCTTTATAGTACATTTCAAATTATGAAATGTCACCCATTAATGTTGTGACTGGATATCTAATGCACCCAGCTTATTAAACATAACCCCTCTAAATACACTTACTCAAAATCTACACTAGAGTAGTCACAAAAAACATTAACACATTTTATAACATTTTAGAAACTGAAACTCCCACATTATTACAAACTTTAAATCTTAACATTTGCATGTAATTGCAAATAATATAGTGTTTCAATTAACTGAAAAATTAAAACCTTTAAAATGTGAACCGCCTTAAGATAACATCTGTTCTTGCTACTGCAGTGGCTTATCTGTTGAAGAATAATCAGATGTAGGCAAAAATTTCACTTACACATATTCAATAGAATATCTAATAAACTGACATCTGATTATATTACTTCAGGAATAGTGTGATACAGCCAAAAGACATATGCAGCGCACCATTTCAGATAAATATTACCTTCCAGGTTTATTGTTGAAACAACATTTTTATTATTAGTCATCCATGAAATGCCTGCACAACAATGACATCGGGGTCTGAAATCTCCTCAAGTACCCATTCAAAATCTTTTCTCAAACCACATACCAGCCATCAAACAGGGTATGACCACTTCTCCTTCTCCTTGTCCAACTCCTCTCCCAGTTCAACAGCTTTGTGACAGTCATTACCTTTTCCACAATTTGAAGCCATTGATTCCTCACCCACTTGTCCCAAAACAGATGCTAACCTTTGTGGACTATCCATCCAAGACTGCAACAAGGTGAACAACTGCATTCATTTTATATATATATATATATAAAAAGCAATAACAGTACTATTGGGGGGGACAAATTTTACCTTAATTTACACTCTGTACATCCCTTAATGACATCCAAAAGCACAGCCATTTATAAAACAATGAAACTCTCTTTGGTCAGGCTAGGAATTGAAAGTGGTCTATGCATGCATGCACCTCTGTGATCCCAACAGAGCCATAGTCTGAACTGCCAGAAACCAGTGATCTATAGAAGTGCCATGCCACTGCTCAAACTGCCAGAAACCAGTGGCCCATAGAAGTGCCATGCCACTGCTCGAACTGCCAGAAACCAGTGGCCCATAGAAGTGCCATGCCACTGCTCGAACTGCCACAAACCAGTGCCCCATAGAAGTGTCATGCCACTGCTCTATCATGCTCAGCAGTGTGTTGGCAAGCTATTTTTAGATAAATTGATATGTAAAGGCTTGAATACTTGTGTGGCCAGCACACTTCTTACCCCCCCCCCCACACGTTAGCATTTATCACATAACTCTGATGTGGCTGCCATGCTTCCTGTTGGCAAGCATCATGTGGTTGCCACAATGTGCATGAATGCAAAGCTGCCACCATTCTCCTTCTGGTATCAACCTATGTAGTGGTCTTGGCTTTTGGAGGTCAGACTTTGTAAGGGATCCCAAGTGGTGCATGAAAGAGACAAAAATGTTATGTTACCTCATGCATTGACACCACTGTGAGCACCTGCTGGGGAACTTCTATGAGGACACCAGCACAAATTATATGTGGCATATGTGGCACTCTTACTTTCTTTCCCCATTGCTTACAACTTTAATTTGCATACCACTTACAGTCTCTCCTACATCCTGGTATTCCTAACTGTGCCCTGCTAATACAAACTGGGCTGATGGTGGCTGTGCTACCACCATCTCAGCTATCATTGTTTGCTTTGCTACATGAATGGCTGCCATTGTACAGTGCCATGCCCTTATCTATCCATGTGTAGTTACCACACACACAGACTTGCACTGGTCATTCAGCCACCCATGTCTGTGGCAATTACGCCCAACATACTATGGGCATGTGTCTTTCAAGCCGTCAATGCACTTTTTGTTGGCTGTCTTATATCAGAATGTATAACCATAGGATTTATATATTCCATATGTATTCCTTGGGGCATTCTGAGATGGGGTGTATGTGGCATGTTCCCACCCAGTTTCAAGCATATCAACATTTGTCAGCCCATGGCTTGTGATAATTCCTATGCATCTAACAGCTGGACACTACCTTTGTTCAGGAGGCTGTTTCTGCCCAACTTTGTTGACCCTTGTACTGAAAAATTAGATCACATAGTGTGCCAGTCTTACATATACCACTATATAAACATACAAGTTGATAAAGACATTAGAAATATAAATCTTTAATGGAACCAAAATAAATAGTAAATTAAGCACAAGGGATTTAGTGCTTTCATCCTATAACATCATAAGGACTTCATCAGAACATCGATAAAAGTTAGTTACCTGTTTAAGTAGCAAAAGTAAATTGATCAAGTGACTCTAAAAGGCAAGCTCCTTAAAAAAACATACAGAAGTAAATACATTTTTTTACACAATTACCTGTTAATAAAACTGATTCTAATACCACACTTTAGTTAAGAGAAACAGCACTTTCTACCCACGCTTGAACAACATAATTGCCACCTTTAAAAGATGTTGTACTACGGAATTTTATTTTCTTGTCTCTCCTAGGGGTTCAGTATACAAAGCATATAGGAGTGGGGACAGGCTAGTCCCCCTCTCTATAGATACCATGTCTGAGAAGCCTGGCTTTTATTTTCACTCTTGCCATTGCTCCTTTATACAATAATGTAATCATCTCGGTCCATCTCACTGGAAGCTCCTGTTTTATCTTTTTCAAACAAATAACCAGTCACAACTTCCCATGATCCAAAAACTGCAAACATCAAAAAACAAAAAACAAACACAATGTGGAACCGCATTCACTGGCAGTCATTCATAACCATTTATGTAGTGCTTTCTTCTTAATGTAAAACAGACTTCAGCAGAATGTACCCATACTTAAATGACTTCCTTTTATACACACCAACTGTAAGTCGAGCAAAATTGTTGAAATTTAAATATATATCAACACTCATAAAAACTATTCTTCCTACATAAACAACTTGATTAAAATCTTTCTGTAGAGCTATAAATTAATAGCTCTATTATTAATACACAATTTATGGATACAGAGTCATTGAGTCCTGGTGTATTTGTACAGTTTAACAAAATCTGCCAAATAAGTCACATATTTCAAGCTGTTTTCTCCAGTCTCCATCCTGTTTTACCTGGACTAACTTTTTCAATTATGAAAAGCTGAAATGTGTTAAAATTTAAACAGAATGTTTGAAAAGTGCATTGTTGGCATCACCTGTCTTAATAGAATAAGCATGTTACCCAGCATATTCATTTACATATAATTTGTAAATGTCTGTATTACAATTTTTCTCCATAATATTCTTCAGCCGCCATTGGTTTTGGTTGGAAAATAAAATCATATTAACAACTCTATCTGCTTTGTTAATGTCAGGACCTTCAATTATTTCTTTATTTCTTTATTATTCAGTACACCCCCTAACAAAAAAGGCCCTGACCTCTGCCTTAACTAAAAATTTGGCTTTGTCAATTAAATTTAGTGGCTGTCCATGATCCATAAATATTTTTTCTAAAATCATCATTTCTTCCTGGAACTTGGAATTTGAAACAATTCTTGAAATTTTCACCATTTGTCCTTTTATTATGTTAAACTTTTTGCTGGAAAGGGTTACCATTGTTAACATCCAGACATAAATTAAAAATGTGGGCTTGTGGGAAAACAATTGTTTGATAAGAATTTGAACCAGAATCCTTATATATGGTTAAATCCAAAAATTCCTAACCCCAGTGCTCAGAGTACTTAAAAAAAATCGTAATATTATCCAAGAAAACTGAAAATTCCATTAAACTATTTTCAACCTCACTCCAATTTAAAAACATATCAAGCTATCATAGATATAAGTCTATATTCTAAAAATATGCTGATGAATAATATTTGTTTTCCACACCCACATAACTATATTGGCATACACTGGGGCACACACCACCTATAACAACCGCTTTTTTGCCTAAAATATTCTCCATAGAAAAAATATTTATTTATTTTACATTTGTTTACCGGGATAGTCTGACTGGATACATATCCATTTTCAGCGGAGGCCCATAAATTATTATCTAATATATTTTCCATAAAATCATAAATTATTCTAATATCAGATGCTGTTAACAAGAAATCCCTTCCCAGGTTTCCTTGAACATATTGAGTTCCTGTTCATAAGGAATACATGAAAAAAGGTCAGCCACATCCACTGAGACCAAAAATGCCTCTTTTTGAAATTTCCTATTTCTTATTCTCTGTAAGAAATGCTTTGAATCTCTAAGCATTTAGCTTTTGTCCTTAAACAGTTTTGTAGTCTATTATTTACATAGCTTGCAAGTGGTTCCATGTTAGAACTTTGAGAGGACACAGTGCGTCTCAATGCATGGGGTCCTCCCAATGTTTGTGAACTTTCAGTATACCTAATAACACTGTAACAAAGGGATTTTTCACTTGCAAAAACGTATATTTCCTTCCCACAGTTCTGTCCTGTAGCAAATCTTATAGATAACAATCTTTCTTTTTGTAAGTTAAATGCATTTCATTTAATGACACCATTTCATATTTCACCTCATCAACAACAAATTCATGATTTTACAAATGTAATCATTATAAGCCACCCCCACCCCTACCTTTATCTGATTTCATAACCCTGAGGGAGTGGTCCTGACTCAGCCTTATTAAAAACTCCTTTACATCTTAAATTTCAACATGTCATCATATTGTTATTGTCAGACAGCTGTCTAAAATCTGTTTCATACAATTTCTCAAGGGTGACTAAAGTGCTATAAATTGCAGGATTAAAAACACTTTTTAAGACATAATAGATTGTTACAACTTATTCCCTCTTCCTGTCTAACTTTAAAAATCACTAGGGTTCAATGACTGTGTATCCATAAATTGTGTATTAAAAAGAGCTATTAACTTACAGCTTTGTGGAATGATTTTAATCAAGTTGTTTTTTCTCGGAGGAACAGTTTTTTGAGTGTTGATATTTATTTAAAATAAAATGTGCATACTTCGCAAAACAGGTCAGAAACGAATTTCAGATGTTAAAATTTGCTCAGCGCTATTTCTTTTTCATAAAATATAAAAAGGGGCATACAGAACATTCTAAACGATATTCGAATAAACCAATATGAATGCTATTGAAAAAATATTTGAATTACTATGGAAAATGTTTGAACTAAAGACTGAATTGCATAAAATGAATAAAATAAAGGGAACGACCGCATTTTCACAAAATATGTTTTTTTCATATTAAGCAAAGATATATGAGTTATCAGAAGTGTATAAAGTGTTTGCATGTTTGTGCAGTGTTACAGTAAAGCTATTTTGCAAAAGTACAGCCATTACAGGGCATATTTCACAGAATGCAGCCATTACAGAGTATATTTCGCAAGTACAGTATTTTGAAGAGTTTATTGTGCATTTGAATGTTGTTACAAGCTCACAGAGCAGTTTGTTATTACATAATTAAAAGAGCCATATTTTCAATGTATTTGTGTATACTTTGGGGGCATGGAAGACAGATTTTGAAAACCCAATGCACTTGTGTTTGACAGTAATATTGCCGAGAACTGCAGAGTGTTCAAACAAGAGTACGACATTTTCATACAGACTGCTTTTTCTGATAAAGATGACTGTAGAAAGGCATTCATTCTACTTAATTTGGCTGGGTCAGAAGCTATAGAAAGGGAACATTCATTTGTGTATGCACCTGCTGGCTGTACCAAAGGGGGGGGGGCATCATATTGTTGTACAGGCTGAGTCAAGGGAGGACCCTGACTGCTTAAAACATAAATTTAGAGAAAAGTGTAACCCCAGACAAATGTTACAATGGAAAGGCACTTATTTTATACAAGGGATCAAAAGCCTGGGGAAACTTTTGCAGCATATTTAACTGACCTGAGAAATAAAGCTAAAATGTGCAGATTTGGTAATTTTTCTGTGTGGCATTAAAAATGATGCTGTGAGAAAGATTTTGCTTTGTGACAGTGATTTGACTTTGAATAAGGTCATTAAGATTTGTCAGATATACAAACTCACAGGAAAACACAGAAATATGCTTACAAATAAGAACACCACTAGAAGGCATAGTGACAAAACTCTTGTTGATAGTATGCATGGAGTTAAAAGAAACAAGCCCAAGCACATGGCAGCAACTAGAGCCCTGCAGCACTCACTAGTAAACCCCAGAACTTTCTAGCAAGTTCCAGAGTTCGCACAGTCTCAGGGAAGCATAAGAGTGAGTCAGCAAACTCAAAGCATTGGCTCCAACTTAGTTTCATTGCCAACTGTCGTAATTGTGGTGGAAGTCATGAATCTAAAAGGGAAAAATGTTTAGCTTTTGGTCAACAATACCACAAATGCAATAAATGGAATAATTTCAAAAGGTTTTGTAAATCAAAAGGCCCACATTCTTTTATTAAAAGGGAACATTTTAAGAAACGAGTTGATCAATTAGAGAGCTGCAACCCTACTCTTTATGTTGATGGTGGGTCAGTGCTTTATGAAACAGTTAATGCAGTAGACTTAAGGGCAAAGAATGAAGTATTTTGCACTGTTCGGATAAATGGTGAACCCATAGATTTCAAAGTTGATACAGGTTCCAAGTGGAATTTTAAGTCAGCAGAAACATTTGCAAGAATGTGTCATGGTGAAATGCTTGATTTGGCAAGGTGTGTGAAGCTTGTTGCTTATGGAGGTGAAGAAATTCAAATTGAAGTCTCAGTAGTGCTTTGATATTACTCTCAGCAGAGTGGGAGATGCTATGACATGTTATTTTATGTGGTCAAGAGGCACATACAGTCATTATTAGGGCTCAGAGACAGTTTGAAAATGGGACTGTTTTCATTTAATAAGGATGTCCACCAAGTTAGCTTAAAAGACCACTACTCTAATTTCACCCACTACATTTTTTCCACCTATGCTGATCTTTTCAAAGACAAACTAGGTAAACTTCCAGTTGTGTACTCCATGAAGTTAGACCTAGAGGTCAGTCTAGTTATCAGGCCAGTACGAAAAGTTCCAATAGCCATGCAGGACAGAGTCAAGGCCGAGGTAGATAAAATGGTGTGACAAGTTGTGATTTGTCCAGTTGAAACTCCAACTGAATGGGTATCTTCCATGGTGGTAGTGCATAAGGAAAGCTCAGATGACATCAGAAAATGTATTGATCCATGAGATTTGAGCAAAGAGCTAAAAAGACCTCATCATCCAATGCGCACAGTCGAAGAAGTTGCAGCCCTGATGCAAAATGCCACTATTTTTTTCTGTTCTAGATGCAAAGAGTTCATTTTGGCAAATTCAGCTTGATAAAAAATCCTCATTGCTCACTACATTCAGTATTTTGATCGGCAGGTACAGATTTTTGAGAATGCCATTTGGGATAAGTTTTGCAAGTGAAGTCTTTCAGTGTGCAATGGAGCAAATATTTTCTGGGTATCCTTGTGCAGTTACAGTAGATGACATACTAGTAGGAGGTCGTGAAGAAGCAGAGCATGACAGAAACCTCAGAAAAGTTCTAGAAAGGGCAGTCCAGTGACTCTTAAGCTCAATCCACAGAAATGCAAATTCAGGCTACAAGAAGTTACTTATGTTGGTCATTTATTTGCCATTACAGGCTTATGACCAGACCTTTCTAAGCAAACAGACATTCTCAAGATTCCAGCTCCAGACAGTGTTCAAACCCTGCATCATTTTCTTGGCATGGTCAACTAACTACAAAATCAAAGAAAGGAGGAAATAGTGCTCAAAGTAACACTAATAAAACAAAAGGAGCACTAGGATAGCTGTTTCCAGTGATACAAAGTTTAATGTAACACAACCATGTTGCCAGCACCAGCACCACTTAATTTGAAACACAGTACATTTTCGTCAGTAGTATCAGAGACTTCATCAGACAATAGATTCAGCAATATGACCCTTAATATATGCCATTCTCATAAACCTTAATTAAATAAATTACCTAATTATGTCCATTAAAAAGTATTGTTGAAAACCAGTGTATAAAAAACTGTAAAACTGTTTGCCAAATGCTATTAAACATTTTGAATGTTCTAAACATTAAAACTTGAATACATACATACATAAATACATAAATATGTAGAAAATTTTAAAAACATTAAAAAATATACTTGTTAAATGCGTAAAAAATGTTTGAGTATCTATAAAATATAAAAATGCAGGTAAATACCACCATCTGGTGTTGAAAAGTTAAAAAGACAAGAACTTGTATTAAACAGCTAGCGTCAAAGCCATACTAAACTGTGTAAACATAAGGATGATAAAAGTGTGTTTAAAACATGAACTTACATGTATAAAAATAGAGTTGTTTATAACGTAGCAGATCTTAATTTTAAAACTGGGGCAATGGAGACCATGTTGTTTAAACCTGGCCACCTGTTAGCCTCTAAGATTAATTGCCAGTAAACTTCTCTGTATTCAACGTACTGTGTTTCAGCGTTTATGTGGTGTTGGTGCTGGCAACACGGTTGTGTTACATTAAACCTTTATATCAGTGGGAATGGCTATCCTAGTTTTTTTTTTTTTTTGTTTTATTATGGTCAACTAACTAGGCAAGTTCATTCCAGACTTAAACCAACATTCAGCACCGCTCAGAGAGCTGACACGTAAAGATGTATCCTGGTCTTGGTTAGAGCAACACCAGAGAGCATTTGATGTCCTAAAACACAGAATTGCTAGTCCATCAACTGTCAGATACTATGATGTTCACAAACCAGTTACACTTTCCTGTGATGCTTCGAAATTTGGTCTTGGTGCAGTCATTCTATAAAAGGATCAAAGATCAAAAAGAGCTTTTGGCAGTTGTGTTTGCATGTTCACAATTCCACAATTATGTTTATGGTAGACCTATCCAGATCAAAACAGACCACCGACCTCTAGTCACTATTTTGAGAAAGCCTATGCATTCAGCTGTAGCCAGATTGCAACACATGATACTGAGACTGCAAAAGTATGGTTTCAATCTTGTCTACAAGAAAGGCAAATTTCTTTATCTTGCTGATACATTGTCCAGATCACCCAGAAATGCCACAGTACAGCATGAGGATGAGAACCTTGATTTTGAAATCATAGAAGTGTGAAATTTTTCTTCCACACATCTTGATGAGGTGAGAGATCACACAGCCACACATCCTGTCTTACAAAGGCTCAGTCACTTTATCAATCAAGGATGGTCGCAAAGCAATCTAGTTTACGTCAGGAAGTACAACCTTATTTTCCATACAGAGATGAGATTTTGTATGACAAAGGTATCATTATGAAAGGTCCGAAAGTAATTGTTCCACAGTCCTTGCAACCAGAGTACATTACTATCTTGCATCGTGGTCACCCAGGAACCGATTCTACCAAAAGAAGGGTGAGAGGGCTAGTATTTTGGCCTTCTATGTCACAAGACATTGCTAGAGCAGTTTCATCTTGTTCAGTGTGTAATAGTACAAAGCCACATCAACAGAAGGAACCACTTCAGCTAAACCAGATTCTGGAACTACCTTAGTCGACAGTAGCCACTGACATTTTCGAGTGGAATGGTCAACATCATTTGGTGTTAGTAGACTCTTACTCCAACTGGTTTGAGATTGACTTGCTTCCTAACCTAGCATCCAGTACTGTCATTACTAAGATGAAGCATCATTTTGCAGTACATGGTAGCCCGCACAAAGTTATTTCTGACGATGGCATGCAGTTTACAAGCCAGCAGTTCAAAAGATTTGCTGGAGAATGGGACTTAACTCATGTTACGAGTAGCCCTGAGTACTTGCAGTAAAATGGTTTGGCAGAACGTGCAGCTCAAAATGTAAAACAGTTACTGGAGAGATCAAAATTAGATGGTAGTGATGTTTTCCTGAATCTCTTGAATCTCAGAAATGCTCCTCATGATAAACATCTTGGTTCACCTGCTCAGAGACTTCTTCAAAAGAAATCAGAACCACATTACCAATCAGTAGTCAAATGTTGGTTCCATGTGTCAAGAACAACAGGTCAGTAAAAACCAATCCGTTGAAGAAATGTTTAACCCAGAAGTCCTACTATGATAAAACCAGCAAACTGCTCAAGCCATTATGAGAAGGAGACGTGGTAAGGATGCAAATATGCAAAGGTTATGATTGGATTGGTAATGTGAAGAATATTTTCCCAGAGCTGAGCTCATACATTGTGGAATCACAAGGAGCAATCTTTAGGTGGAATTGGAAGCATTTGAGATTGGTGTCTGAGCCTATACCACAGCACATAGCCTGTGAGAAAGACTCTTTATCTCAGAGTGAGTTGTCCAGTGTTCCAGTTCCAGAGGAACTTCCAGAGGACATTCCCATTCCTGTGATGAATCCAGAAGTTCCTGATATGAGTTATGCAGCGCAGACTGTCTCTATTACTAAATTTGGTCCAAACTGTTATGTTATGAGATATGGTCACATCTCTAAATCCTGTAATAGATACGAAGCAACTTGGACATGAACATTGTGTTTTGTTCTAATGTCTATAGTAATGCATGTCTAACTCTAATACTATTTTTACAAAGGGCAATCTTTTTAAGAGGGAGGATGTAGATCAATATGTATGTGTATATACCTTTAAGAAGCTATCCAAGGGCTTGCACAAGTGCATAAATACTGAGCATGTGCAAGCTAGACTGCCATTTTGTAGTTAGCTGTTGAGATGTAAGCATGTATGTATGTAAGGTCTGTCTGTTTAGCATGTATGTATGTATGCAAGGCCTGTCTGTTAACTAGTTTTATATATATATATATATATATATATATATATATATATATATATATATATATATATATTTATATCTGTGTGTGTATGTGTGCGTGTACACACGTGCGTACGTGTATGTGTATATAGAATAATGTGGCATGCAAAGCATATCAGTAGTAAGGTGAGAGATGAGCCTTGGTTCCCTGAGGGGGAGCTCCTTACTGAAATGTCAAGCCTCATAAATGTGTGCTGTGAAATGAATAAAAAAGACAAAAAAAAAAAAAAACTAAGGAGAACAGTGAATGTTTATCATCAATTTTCTCCTTTAAAGGGAGAGATAAGCACCCTGCAACCCCTAAGCAGAGGTGGGCAAGCCTGCCCAGATCTCTCCAAACGTACAGATACTAACTCTGGGACTGCCATAACTGAGAAAAAGAGAACGATCAGAGGAACAACAATCTTGGACTTAATATATTTAAGGCTGCAGTTTAGGTAATTCAGTCTTTCACTGTGGGACTCGCACTAACAAATGGTTATCAGATATGCCAGTACTGAAAAAAAAATGTGGCTGTTTAAATGGAACACAGACGTTGAGCAAATGAAGATATAATGAATTGCTATTACAGCATTCAGTCCATGAAGAGCTAGTGTTACGGTAAGCACACCTTACACAGAACCATGCTTTACATTCTGTAGCTGTCTGTCAGAGATGCTTTAGAGTTTATCAACAGAAGGTTCAAATGTTCCTTGTCAAACTGTTACACTTTTTTAAATTTCTGACTTCTTTTTGTTTAATCTTTAGGTCGTCTTGATGATCAATATCTAATAAAGTTTGTAAGAGAAAAGCTGAAGTCTATGCCCTGTCAGAACCAAGGCTACATTTTAGATGGATTTCCAAAGATGTATGAGCAAGGCAAAGAACTGTTTCTAAGTAAGCTATATTAAAATTGATCTTTTAAGTTTTGAGACTTACTTGATTTACACAATCATATTCAACTATATTATAAGCAAACCATAAAACTGCAGTGTGACTAGCTACCTAACATTTGAAAGAACTTTATGGGACCAATGATAACATTTATTACAGTTTACAATCAGCTGTTGAGATTCAAAGACGTAATTTACACTGCATAGCTTCATTACACAAATAAATGAAACGAAAGGGTCAGCTCAAGACTTCTAGATGACCGCA